>NC_069716.1:1291774-1351774 GCF_027358585.1 Pangasianodon hypophthalmus
TTTGTTTTCATTCATGTGTGATGTTCTTTAAAATAAAAGCACTGGAAACACAAACACACATGAAAAGAATGTGCTTTATACCCTACAACCGACCCGTGAAATAACAACGCACGTTAATACTGATGTCTTAAAAAAGGGAAAGAAATTTGTTATAGTGTGAAAAAAAAAAGCTATGAACATTTCTCATGAAAGCGTACATAAAAAAAATCCACCACTAGTTAGACATAATTGTAATAATAATAACAATATTAATAATCATAGGGTTGGCCATGGGGTTGGTCATGTGACACACCATTGGTCATTGGATGGCACCAGCCAGTGCCTGAGGCTCCGCCCCCTTCTGTGCTACTTCCTGCTTTATGTGTAGGCGTTGAGTCGCTCTTTGGAGCGTGTGGAGTGGATGTCGTGAAGCTCCTGCTCCTCTTTGGACTTGCAGTCTTCGTATTTCTGCATCTTACACGCGTCCTTCACGTAGGCCCAGTTAGCCGACAGAACCATCAGGTAGTGGATCTGAAATCAGAGACGTCAGGACGTGACACGTTCAAACGTGTACAGCTGTGATGTGACGTGACATGACGTGACGTGACATGACGTGACGTGACATTACGTGATGTGACGTGGTTTAGTTTTGCACTTGAGCTACGAGGTTCACAAAGCTGACCTTTCTGTAATCACTGAAATGTTACGCCATCTTGGACAAATCATTTTTCTTTAGCATCGTTTAGTATGACTCCGCCCCTTCCCAGGCCCCGCCTCCTGTAGTTTAAAGCATAGCTGTAGGCTAAACCTTGAAGACGAACTGATGCTCGTTAATAAATTTTTACTTTAAGCTTACTCAAATTTTATTTGTGCTATTTTATTACAAAATTAAAAATTAAAACGAGGGTGGGTTCGTACTGCTCACGTATCACATGCTCACTGCTGATTGGACAAACCGTATCACATGACTCGCAAAGAAAAAGAATTACATTTTTTACTCTATTATCTAGTCAATCTAGCGAATCTAACTTTCTAATGCTTAATAAAGTTATTCGTGTTATTAATAGTGAAGAATAAATCTTTCTTCTGAGAAACCTGACTTCCTTTAAGCGGCTTTTTAACGTTCCTCGTACAAATTTGACATCGTATCTAAAATAACATCGTATCTAAAATAACATCGTACGAACATCCTTGATAAAAAAAATAAACACAATTAAACTCATCATATTACCTCTTAATCTTCCTCCAGCTCTCTGTTTTCTGTCGGGTCTGAGATTGACGTGCGATGTAGCCAATCAGCAACGAGCATCTGATGTTCAATAAGACCCGCCCCTTCCTATTTTTAAATGATGTGCTTTTTTTTAATTTTGTTGTTGTGTTTTTTTTATTTGCTTTTGCTTTATTAATGTGTTTTGCACTTGCCTCTGGTCAGAGCCTTTTTGTACTTGATTTTATTTCTTTTTTGTTGTTGTTTTTGTTTTTTTTGAAGATGTGCGATTTGACGTACACACTCCTGCTCATTTCCCGTCACTTTGTTTGCCACCTGTTTCGGCGTTGCTGCTCTGTGAGGACTCGATGATGTCACAGCGTTCTGAGCTAAATTTAACTCCAACACCAGCAGGAGGCAGTGTTGTACCCCAGCGGGACATTTCCACTTCTTCAAAACCTGTACCTGTGTGTGTGTGTGTGTGTGTGTGTGTGTTTTGTGTGTGTTTGCATGTTTGTGTTGTGTTTGTGTGTTTTGTGTGTGTGTGTGTGTGTGTGTGTGTGCCTTTGTGTATTTGTTTGCATCTCTGTGTGTATTTTGTGTCTTTTAACGCATCGGCAGCTGAGTTTGTTCATATTTGCATATTTATGTAACAATATTATGTAAAATTAATACAGTTTAAAAACTGAGTATAATTAAGATTATTATGTGATCATATATACACACGTTATGCACGTTACATCTACACATTACGCATGTTTTGTATGCATATTCATAATAAATAGTCTACGCATATTCATAATGGTTTGAATAAACCACAATCTAATGAATATGTAATTAATGTCAGATGTAATATACAAATTATGCTTTTCTTAAAACTGCAAATCTGTAATATTTTGATTGAGGCCACACCCACAGATTTAGAAAGCCAGGCGGCCTTTTGTGTTTGATGTGTTGTTTTAATGTATTGTGCCATAGGCGATATCTCAATCATCATTATGCAAATGTATGCAAATGAGCTATGCAGGGTTGCACAAGGCCACGCCCTGTTTGTTTCCTCACAGACAAAGTAAACATGTTTGTCTCTTGTCTTTGATGTGTTTTTGTGTACTGTGTTTATTATAGCCATATATAAATATGGATAATTATTCTGCAAATATATGCAAATTATTTGTGATGCTCACAGTAAAGGAAGCCAGGTTGCGTTTTAGTTTTTAACATGATGTGTCATCATCATCATCATCATCATCATCATCATCATCGCTCTCTCAGAAAATGGTCGCCTACAAATGACTGAGTGATGTTTGTAACAAGCTCACGGGCCCTTTCTTCTTCTTTTAGTTTCCATAGCAACTGTGTGACAGACCCCGCATCTCTCCGAGAGACAGAGAGAGAGAGAGAGAGAGAGAGAGAGAGAGAGGGACAAAAAGGAAAAGGTGAAAAGCAGAACCAGGGATGGAGAGGAACCTGTACACTGAAGCTCCGCCCACTGCTTATTCAACCCTGACAAACGTGAACTCGATTTCCCATGATGCATAGCGAAGGCAGGAATGACTCATCGCTCTGTTCTGGTATTTACATGCAGAGCAGCACAGAGGAGATGAAGTGTGTGATGTAATTCAGCCATTTTGCTGCAGTCAGACCCGAGTAAGTACATAAATCAAAGCTAATAGAAAAAATGAGGCAGAAGCAGCTTTGATTTATCACATATACTGTACATTACAGTACAGAGAAATTCTTTTCTTCACAGGAAGCTGGAGTCAACTACAAAGATACAGCGTCCCAGAGAGGAAAGAGTTAAGGGCCTTGCTCAGGGGCCCAACAGCAGCAGTTTAGCGGCGCTGGGTTTTAACCATTGAGCCTCTATTACCCATAAAGCTTAGTGGCAGCGGTGGGAGTCGAACTCACGCCCCCAGAGAGACTGGAGCCTTAATCCAGCACCTTAGACGACTCGGCCTGAACTGGTTTATATTCCTCTTACAGGACAGGAATTTAGCAAAGGGTACAATTTTTATTTATTAAAGAATATGTCATACTTTTTAACCGATTTTTAAGAATTAAATATTTGTAAAACAAGTTCCTGTGCTCACTTATTGTACATTATAGCAGTCGTTCCCTCACAGGCTCTCTTTTTTCTCTCTCTTCAACTTAATTTAGACAAAAAAAAACACAGCTATTTTATTCTTTTTACTGAAAGAACTCAAAGAAGCGTAAACTCCTCTGTCCTGAAGATGTCAGAAAACTTAAACTTACAGCTTTACTTCTGACTGTTACAGAGCGCTGACACTGGAGACTCCTTCCATACATGTTAAATAAATTACAAAAGACTTCACCATATCAGTGATTCCACACGTTTTACGATTCCCTGTGAATGAGCTGTTACTATGGAAACGATAACGTATTAGAACGAGTGCATTAATATAAACTGTAATGTGATCAGCACCTTCTGACCAATCAGAATCCAGAACTGAACAGCGCTGTGGTATACAGATGTTAATGCCTTTTGCAGTTGGTGCATTAATGCCAAAGTTCACTGTTTATTATAGAACTAACACCATAAATAATTCTAGTTAAAGGAGCTCGCGCTATAATTCACACGTCACTCTGTAAACTAATTTATTTACTGCTGTAAAATGTACTGTAGATTTACAGCGAACTCACCATGGCGATGACAGCGGCTCCGGCTCCGGCCAGCGCACACACGAACAGGTGAAAGGTCATATCCAGCTGCGGACACACCCCATATTTCACTCACATTAAAGACTGTGTTTTATTTTAACTGTTTAAGTAATAAATGAATGGTGGAGTTCAAAACGCACCTCTTTAGATACACACATTTTGAAGAATTTCTCAGTTCCTGCACACACCGTCTTCTCCTCTCCGATAGTCACAACACCTAAAACACAGGAACAACAACAATAATAATAATAATAATAATGATAATAATAATAATAATAATAATAAACAATAAATTGTACTACAACCATGGGAGAAGAAATTTGGTTTAACTAATAGTCTGTTTTTATTTGTTTGTTTGTTTGTTTGTTTGTTTGTTCTCCAGACATTTTAACATTTTTAATTTTCCTTAAATCATTTTTGATTTTTTACATTATATTTTTTATTTTTTAGATCAACAACATACAGTTTACTTATATCTATAATCACCTTCTTAAAACAAGTTTACAAATACTTTACCACATGTATAAAACGATCAAATTAAAATGAAATAAAAGAAGAGGGAAAAAAATTAAAAAGAAAAATAAATTAAAAAGTACAATTTCAATTAAATATTAATTTAACAAATTTTAAAAAGATGAAATAATATATACAAAAATAAAATATTACAAATGTTCATCAAGCACCTGTACTTTCATTTAGGAAATGAAAGTTTCTTCTGTTTTGTTTTTAAATTTTAAAGGGATCATTGTGAGATGAACAGAACACAGGGTTAAGCAAAAAACCCATGTGCAAAAAGGCTTTAAATGTGGCTACAAAAGGAGGAAATGCCTTTACGAAGTGTAATAACCTTGTCCTGAAGCACTTCCTACACTTGGAGTTTTGTTTTGGGAAAGCTGCAAGGCTGGAAGTGATGTGTTCCATTGCTACTGATTTGTTAATAAATAAATTTTTGTTATTTTCTTAGAGCAAATTTACTTCAATCCAAGGTTAAAGTTTATATTTTCAGTGTGAGATTAAGCTAATTAACAACAAATCCTCTTTACCAAGGGTGCCAATAATTCTGCACTGGTGCTGGTAGATCAATTTACCGAATTGGCGTGGGTCCAGACACAGATTCGCTCCCTCCAGTACAGTGGTGTTTTGGCAAATAGTCCAGATGTTGAAGTAAACGAAAACGGGCAAAGCGGTGAAGGCCGTCACTCCCAGCCAGGCCAGCATGAAAATATACGTCAGCATGATGAACTGGGAAAAAAATAAAATCAGAAATATTAGACCAGATCTATTGGCACTGGGTGTGAAAAAAAAAAAAGTACGTAATAAATACCATAAATTCTTATGATACTTCTGTGAAGGTTGGGGTTTTGTCTCAAAATTTTTACAAGATTTTAACGGGAATTCTAAATCGGGATATTTTACGGGACACTTTTCACAGCTCAGTTTGCTTGAGGTCGTGGCTCACATTCATAGTTTTCTTTCTTAATTCACATTAAATCAAACAAAATCCAAGACAAAAACTTCACACTCACAATTTTGTTCAAATTTGTATGAATTAAGTCATTATGTCAATTTGTTTTTTTTTAAATAAATGAAGTAACTTTAATGTATGAAGACATAAATCTAACCAAGTGAGATGTAGTTCTTGTTTTCTAATTTTTTTCCACCACTGAGAATTTTATGGGGTTAAAGGAACAGATCAAATCTGGTGAGTTGTCTCTATGTATACAAGTAAAGTCTGATGTTCCTCAAGGTTCTGTTCCTCAAGGACTGTTTTTTCTTTTTTTTTTTTTAATATACACTATATGCTACCTCTGGTGCAATTATTCATCAACATCTTATTTCTGCTGATGACACACAGCTGTATGTTTCAGCCAATCCTGAAAACAGACACTAGCTTCAGAAAGTTGTGCGATGGACCAATACATTGTTCTTTATCCAGTTGTAAAAGTTAACAGTGACTTTTCTGCATACAAACATAAGTTTGGTGTTCCTCAAGGTTCTGTTGTTTGACCACTGCTTTTTTTTTCCTTTTTCCATTTCGTAAATGCTAATGACTTTGCTAAGTATACATAAGTAAAATCTGATGTTCCTCAAGCTTCTCTTCTAGACCCACTGCTTTTTTTCATTATATATTCTACTTCTTGGTGCAATTCTTCGTAAACACAGTATTAACTTTTCATATGCTGATGACACACAGCTGCATGCTTCATCATCATGTGAAATTATAAGTGTTTATTTCTGGGTAAATTTGAGGAAGACTCCGTACCCATGCGCTAACGCAGCGACCGCAGGCGGTGATCTTAAAGTCTCCGTACAGATCTTTAATGGCTCCACTTGTGAAAAAGCCCTCGACCATCAGCAGGATCCCGTAGACGAAGAAAGCCGAGGCGATGCCGTAGATCACGTATTTGATGATGTCGATGCTGGAAAGAGAAGAGGAGTTACACTAACTGTAATGTACAGTAGCTTATATAACCGTTATTAAACTGAATTAATCTGAAATATTGTTCAGATTCTTACATTGAAATGCATCTAAATCTCATTTTCAGTTCACTCGTTTAAATTGTTGTGACGACTCGTATTTAACTGAAATGGTAACACACTTACATGCGACACACAGTGTTCGATAACTGTGCCTACATTGTGGGCGTGGTCTTATGGGCGTGGCCTATGTCACTAGTCAACATATCTCTTAAATAATTTGCACAATTTGTAAAAATAATTTGTTTTAAGTGCATTTTAATATCGGAATAAAACCCAGAAAAGGATGAAACCACCGTTATAATTTCTTTTTCCAGTTTTGCAGCAAATATAAATCATTTGTAACTAAGTGCAAACAGGAACCAACGTTGTGAAAGTAGAAAATTTTGGCAATCTAAGGTTTTTACTGCATCATAGCTAATTTGCATAATAAAGAATTTACATCATGTACAAAATTGTGACTCGATCATAAGGAGGAAATACGAAAGACGGGTTCACTCTGGCAGTGCAGTATGCTAGCTAAACACTCCATAAAATAAAGTATATAAAAACTAGCACATCATGAACTTCATGAGCTCCGTAGAGATCTAACCGGGCAACGTTTGGATTGTTTATTATGAGCTCACATGGTGAAGACGTCCAGCGAGTCTCCAGCAGTCCTGACCACTTCAAAGTAGTTCTGTAGGATTGAGACGGTGCCGGAGAGAGCCTCATGACCACACCCACAGAACAGAGCCACACCCGCGTACAGCAGGATGGTGGCGATCAGAGACGGGTACGGGATCCCACGCAGACACTTCAGACAGCACTCCATACATCCTGAGAGACAGACAGACGCCGAGAGAGAGAAACAGACAGATAGAGAGAAAGAGAGAGAGACAGAGACAGATGGAGAGGGACAAAGAAAGTGAGATCAGACTCAGCTGGAGGCTGTGGAGCAAAAACAAACAGGAATCACCACAAACTGTTTGTCTGTCTGTCTGTCTATCTATCTATCTATCTACACTATATGGATAAAAGTATGTGCACCCCTGACCATCACACCCATATGTGTTTCTTCTCCAAACTGTTACCACAAACTCTGAAGCACACAATTGTATAGAACGTCTCTGTGTGCTGTAGCATTACAGTTTCTCTTCACTGGAACTAAGAGACTCAAACCTGTTCCAGCATGACAATGCCCCTGTGCACAAAGCGAGCTCCATGAAGACATGGTGTGTGAAGGTTGGAGTGGAAGAACTCGAGTGTCCTGCACAGAGCCCTGACCTCAACCCCACTGAACACCTTTGGGATGAACTGGAACACTGACTGAACCCCAGACCTCCTCACCAACATCAGCGCCTGACCTCACTAATGCTCTTGTAGCTGAATGAACACAAATCCCCACAGCCACGCTCCAACATCTAGTGGAAAGACTTCCCAGAAGAGTGGAGCTCATAATAACAGCAAACACAGGGGAATAAATCTGCAGTGAGACGTTCAACAACATGCACATATGGGTGTGATGGTCAGGGGTGCACAAACATTTGGCCATATAATCTATCTATCTATCTATCTATATATCTATCTATCTATCTAGCTATCTTCCTGTAGTGTGCGTGTGTGTGTATAAATATAACACACTCTTGCTCTACAGTAATTCAGTCTATAAAATCTGGAGTTGTTCCTGATGTGTGTTACAGCAGTGCTGAGTTACGGCACAGATAATAACCACATAATAAACCTTCAACCTCACACACACACACACACAGACACACACACACACACACACTCACACTCACACACTCTCTCTCTCTCTCTCTCTCTCTCTCCCTCTCTCTCTCCCAATCTCTAACACACACAAACACACACACACACACACTCTCTCTCTCTCTCTCTCTCTCTCTCCCAGTCTATAACACACACACTCACACACTCTCTCTCTCTCTCTCGCTCTCTCCCAGTCTATAACACACACACTCACACACTCTCTCTCTCTCTCTCGCTCTCTCCCAGTCTATAACACACACACACACTCACACACACTCTCTCTCTCTCTCTCTCTCGCTCTCTCTCTCTGTCTGTCTCTCTCTCCCAATCTCTAAAACACACACACACTCTCTCTCTCTCTCTCTCTCTCTCTCTCTCTCTCCCTCTCACCTCTTTCTCTCTGTCTATCTCTCTCTGCCAGTCTATAACACACACAAACACACACTATCTCTCTCTCTCTCTCTCTCCCCCAGTCTCTAACACACACACACACACACACACACACATAGCTATGTGATGGTACATAATTAATGCATGTTCAGTGTGCAGTGGTGGGACAGACACTCTAACTGCTATATTTAGACAGGACTGTCATCAGCTGTTTGATTTTAAACTTCGCTTAGCGTCTGGTTTATGTTCGGTAAATATTTCAGGTTTAGGTCCGACTGCAAGCGTTTGATCTCCATCCAGTCCAGTATAACGGTTTTCATACCTCACCTGCTCACGACCGTAAACGCTTTATAACACGACTGTCTTCAGTCCAAACCCAAGAAAGCTTGTGAGGATTGAAAATTCGAGATTTGTAAAGAAGGAAGGAAAAATCTAAACCTGAATGTTTATCCTTGTGGAGATTTGTTTTGTTTAAACATTTAATCTTCAGAATACATGAAATAAAGCTATGTTCTGTTAAGAAAAAAAAAATCTCTCAAACTAATCTAAATTTTAATTTGATTATTTGTTCAATAGTTCATTTTGTTCTATATCCTTTATAAACTGTAGTAGGTATCAGAAAAAGAGGCGACTTTATATTTTACTATGCCGTTTATTTTTTTAATATCTACATTTATTGGATCTTATGAGACTCTGTTGTATCTGATATTTTGTTTTTGGGGAAAAATATACAAAAAATTTGGCCTTGTTCATTCAAATTGGAGTAAATGTATGTTTACAATGCATTTAAATTTAAATAAATTTAAATAAAACAAATGTGAGCAAATTAAATATATAAATAAAACGATATAAATAATTATTTTTAAAAAATAAATAAATAAATAAAATAAAATAGATAAATAATGTTTTACATTTAAATACATTTTAAAAATAGCTTTTTTTAAAAAATGGATATATTATATTTTGCAAAGAAACGTCAAATGCCTTATTCATGACCTCATGAGTAATTCATACACATTCGAATGAACGAGGATGATGCAGTTAGATTTCATTCAATTTTGTACATAAAAAGTCCTAAAAAAAAAAAGGCTAATTTGATTAACCATAACTAAAACTATATTATTGTATTATTAATAATTAATATTATTTGTAATAAATTAATAAATAAATGTGAGAAGTGATGAGCGTTAAAAAAAAAACTGTTACAGATTTAGTAGTAGTTTCATTATTTTGCGTTAACGCATCATTTTTGGGGGCACTTTGGATGTTATAAATCGTGTTAATTGATAATGTGCAGTAAAATTAGAACTCTCGCACCATGAGACTGAAAGTGAAAAGTAAAAAATGGAAATGAAGTCAAGCCTTCAACAAACTGAACAAAAGACCCATGCAGGAGAGTGTTAAAGCTCCTACAACCCCAAATACCCCCCTAAATACCCCTCCTCTACCCTCCCCCTATTCATTCCTGCCCCTGAACCCATCTGTCAGTCTGACACCTCGTCCTGCCCCCAAACCACCCCTACTGCAATTAACCCTCCTGTAGTGCGCACTCCTTAGCAGTATTGTTTCCTAGTGTGTTCCTCTGGAGAAAAATTACTCACCTCGTGGGTCATTTTGAGAAAACAGATTTAAAAAACGTATGAAATTGTTGATATTATAAGTTTTCTGTAAGGACGAATGCGTTTACTACTGTGTGTGTGCACTTGGATGGGTTAAATGCAGAGCACAAATTCTGAGTATGGGTCACCGCACTTGGCCACAAGTCACTTCACTTCGCTTCACTTCACTTTATTTAACGTTTATGGAAGGAGTCTCCAGTGTCAGCGCTTTGTAACAGTCAGAGGTAAAGCTGTAAGTTTTCCGACATCTTCAGGACAGAGGAGTTTACAGCTGTTATAACATATGTGAGAACAGGAATTAACTTGTTTTATGGAAGTTACACAACATTATATGTATTTATAAATGGATAAAAAATAAAAAGTTTCATTTTTTAATTAATAAAAAATTGGACTCACTGGCAAACTGCTGTGGTATAAGAGGAATAAAACACTGTGGGGTGTGTAAGTCTGCTTAGGATTTTGCCGTATCACCTTTCAGACACAAATTCACACAGAATGTGATTTTCCTGTTCAGAAGAGCGAAACTGAATCTCCATTTCCTTTCCAGCTCTCAGTGACCTACTTACCCTGTGCATGTCAACACGCGCTGATCGCTCTTATACGAGCTTAAATAAAAGCCTCCAGCGAGAGAAACCCCTCAGTAACGTTCAGCGGCGCTCAAACCCCTTCGGCACCATAGATTCCCCTCAATGCTCCTCCTGATCTACTGATCTGATTCACTTATATCGCATCTGATTCATTTATCTCTGTTTGTTTATATCTGATCTGATTCATATCTATCTGATTTGATTTATTTACATCTGATCTGATTTGTTTATATCTGAGCCAATGAATTCATACTTGATACGATTCATGTGCATCTGATCTGATTCATATATATCTGATCTGATTCATGTATATCTGATCTGATTCATTTATATCTGATTTGATTCATTTATATTTATTCTGATTCATTTATAGCTATTCTGGTTTGTTTATATCTGATCTGATTCATTTATATCTGATTTGATTTATTTGCATCTGATCTGGTTTATTTATATCTGAGCCAATGAATTCATACTTGATATGATTCATGTGCATCTGATCTGATTCATATATATCTTATCTGATTCATCTATAGCTACATCATCTATAGTGAATCTGATCTGATTCACTGGTATCTGATCTGATTGATTTGTATCCACTCCGATTCATTTCTATCTCATCTGATTTATTCATATCGGATCTGATTCATTTATATTCATACTCGATCTGATTCATGTGAAATTGATTTCATTCATTTATATCTGATCTGATTCATTTACAGTATAAATGATCTGAATCATTTATATCTATTCTGGTTTGTTCATATATGATCCAATTCATTTACATCTGATCTGATTCATTCATGCCTCATCTGATTCGTTTCTATTTGTGTGATTGAACATTTGAAATTTAAAATAAAGAACGTGTATCATGAGTTTCTAAAAAGCAGTCAGTCTCTCACGTTCAAAATAATATGTGCGTGTATGAGTGAGAGTGTGTGTGCATGTGCGTGCATGCGTGTGTGTGTGTGTGTGTGCATGTGCGTGCATGCGTGTGTGTGTGTGTAAACCATCTGTGTTTAAAGTTAAAATAACCTTTTATCCATGTGGGCCCCTGTTCCACCTTCTGACATTTGTTCATTATTTCAGTGTGAAACAAAAGCCTGAACAATGAGCTTTTCTCCTCACATGCTAATAATATTCTTAACTGAGCTTAAGAGACAATTGGTGGAACCACAGTAACGCTGTGTGTGTGTGTGTGTGTGTGTGAGAGAGAGGGAGAGAGAGAGAAATAATGGGGGCCAAAAAATAGGACAGAGGGTCTGGGTAGAGAATACACGGGAAAAATATCTACACACGTAGAAGTCTGAAAGTCAGATGTCTGTGTGTGTGTGTGTGTGTGTGCGTGTGTGTGGATCATAATAACAAAAGGTGCCAGGGCTCACACAGTCCCAGTACACAGTCATTTATCAAACGCTTGCCATTTTTTCTTTACTGCCAGTTCACATTGTACATGAAATTCTGCAGGAAGAGATGTGAGAAGAGAAGATTGACGTCAAGAACTTTTTTTTAATCGCCTGACCTGGTCACAAGTTGGGTGACAAGCGAGATAAAACAAACATGGAGGACATAGTACTGGTGAAAATGAATCTTCTTGAGTCTTCAGTGAGAGAATATGAGAAGATTTACATGTTAAATGGAAAATATTCCAGCATTGCTGTAACTAAAGATAACAGCGTGTGTATGTCTGGGACGTTCAGCAGTACGTGGTGTTATGTCCCACTTTACAGTCAAGTCACACAAGCAGCTCAAACTCGCTGGATTTTCAGCCTTCAAAACACCAGCAAAGACAAACAACCTCCTCATTCCCAGATTACACCAAGCTTTATTACAGCTGCATTACTGATTATAATAAATCTAATCTAGAACGAGAACTAGGCTAGTTCATTAACTAATACTAATACTAGGACTTGTAAGAGTGTTGTTATGGTTACAGTGTGTGCAATGCATGAGCTGCTTTTTAAAAATCAGCACAAATAATGCTCTGACCAAAGATTTGTCATTTTAAAAGCTGTATTTCTTTAAAATCTAAAGAGAAGAACAAGATATCTATTGCTAAAGATTCTTCACTACAGGAAGGTTAAAGTGCAAACACTACGCTAAATATTTAAAATGATATTGAAAACTGACTTTCTGCAGTTTGTAGGATTGTGAAGTACTTTAGTACAGAAGTGCAAGAAAAAAATCCCTATCAGCCTCTCGTTATTACGAGAAAAGTTTCTCATTATTAAAATACATCTTGTTCTTATGAGAAATGCATATTGTTATTGTTAACTTCTCGTTTTTATGAGAAACGCATCTTTTTATTAATAGAAAATCTTTCTTTATTTTGAAAAAAGCGTCTCATTATTACAAGAGAAGCTTCTTGTTATTAAAAAACATCTCATTCTTACGAGAAACAAATGTTGTTATTGTTAACGTCTCATTCTTATGAAAAAAACATCTGATTATTAGTAGAAAATCTTTCTTTATTATGAGAAAAGCATTTTTACGAGAAAAGCATCTCATTATTGTTAGAAAACAACTTTTATTTTTACAAGAAACGCAACTAATTCTAACAAGAATTGCATCTCTGTACTATTAGAATACGTCTTGTTATTAAGAGAAAAACATCTCTGTATTAATATAAAAACATCTCGTTGTTATGAGAAAATCATCTTTTTATTATCAGAAAACATCTCGTTGTTATGAGAGAAGAATTTTCTTATTATAGAAGAGGTTTTATTTATTTCTTGCATAGCAGAAATGGACGTTTCGTACGTACGTGCAGCTATATGATGTAGTTTACAAATCGCATTGAAACGTATTTATCCATAACAACGAAATGCAATCTGGAAATTACGAGATACTTTAACTTGCACTAACGTGATATTTTTCAATGTTGAGATGTTTTCTTGTAAGAATGAGATGTTTTCTCATACTGTTAAAATATTGATGGGGATTTATTTATTTATTTGTTTGTTTGTTTGTTTATTTATTTATTTTTGCACTTCCATACTCTACACATTCATGACAGGAAAGTAAAACCAATGGAGATCAGTGAAATTTACAGGCAGAACTCATAGATAAGGTAGGAGAGGCGGCTCTGCGGTGGAACTCTAATGGCCTAATGTTCTCTAACACAATAACGATGAGTGCTAATGAAATGCCCATTCTCCCATGAGGCCGTTCACCTCCATCACTCTCTCCCTCGCTCCACTCGTCTGCTCTGTAGTGGACACAGTGAGCTCCCTGTGCAGCTGAATTACCTCTGATAATTCATTTTCCTTAAAGAGTCATCGTTAAATGGTAGAGTGAGCATCACACTGAACACTTAGTTATGCCCAGTTACGATGATATTAACTGTAATTTTTATATATAATGTTTATAGTGAGTGTAACAAACACTAAATTAAAACTGAATAAATGCTTTTAAGGAAGAGTGGCAAGATACCGAGTTGCAAAATAATCCAGTTTATAATCCAAATTATAACTTCACACACCATGAACACGAGATCTGCGTATGGAATATTTGTGCCGCTAAGAGTAGGATTTTGAATTTTGTAAATGTTTTGAATGAAATAGAATTTCAATGAAAAATAGTTCATTGTAAAATGAATGAATCCTGTAGATTGCATTTATTTTGGTTTCATTGTGCACTGAAATCTTTCATGGAGGCAAAGTCTCTGCTAACACTGCAAGCAGGATCCAATAGAAAACAAGAGAGCGGGACTGCGGTATTTCTCAAAAATCCTAAAAATCATTAATAAATTCACACTGTAGTGCACTATCACTCACACTGTAGTACACTATTACTCACACTGTAGTGCACTATTACTCACACTGTAGTGCACTATCACTCACACTGTAGTACACTATTACTCACACTGTAGTATCTTTAACTCACACTGTAGTGCACTATTACTCACACTGTAGTGCACTATTACTCACACTGTAGTACACTATTACTCACACTGTAGTGCACTATTACTCACACTGTAGTATCTTTAACTCACACTGTAGTGCACTATCACTCACACTGTACTATCATTTACTCACACTGTAGTGCACTATTACTCACACTGTACTATCATTTACTCACACTGTAGTACACTATTACTCACACTGTAGTGCACTATTACTCACACTGTACTATCATTTACTCACACTGTAGTGCACTATTACTCACACTGTACTATCATTTACTCACACTGTAGTACACTATTACTCACACTGTAGTACACTATTACTCACACTGTACTATCATTTACTCACACTGTAGTGCACTATTACTCACACTGTAGTGCACTATCACTCACACTGTAGTGCACTATTACTCACACTGTAGTATCTTTAACTCACACTGTAGTGCACTATTACTCACACTGTACTATCATTTACTCACACTGTAGTGCACTATTACTCACACTGTAGTATCTTTAACTCACACTGTAGTGCACTATTACTCACACTGTACTATCATTTACTCACACTGTAGTGCACTATTACTCACACTGTACTATCATTTACTCACACTGTAGTGCACTATTACTCACACTGTACTATCATTTACTCACACTGTAGTATCATTTTCTCACACTGTAGTGCACTATTACTCACACTGTAGTGCACTATTACTCACACTGTACTATCATTTACTCACACTGTAGTGCACTATTACTCACACTGTACTATCATTTACTCACACTGTAGTACACTATTACTCACACTGTAGTACACTATTACTCACACTGTACTATCATTTACTCACACTGTAGTGCACTATTACTCACACTGTAGTGCACTATCACTCACACTGTAGTGCACTATTACTCACACTGTAGTATCTTTAACTCACACTGTAGTGCACTATTACTCACACTGTACTATCATTTACTCACACTGTAGTGCACTATTACTCACACTGTAGTATCTTTAACTCACACTGTAGTGCACTATTACTCACACTGTACTATCATTTACTCACACTGTAGTGCACTATTACTCACACTGTACTATCATTTACTCACACTGTAGTGCACTATTACTCACACTGTACTATCATTTACTCACACTGTAGTATCATTTTCTCACACTGTAGTGCACTATTACTCACACTGTAGTGCACTATTACTCACACTGTACTATCATTTACTCACACTGTAGTGCACTATTACTCACACTGTACTATCATTTACTCACACTGTAGTACACTATTACTCACACTGTAGTACACTATTACTCACACTGTACTATCATTTACTCACACTGTAGTGCACTATTACTCACACTGTAGTGCACTATCACTCACACTGTAGTGCACTATTACTCACACTGTAGTATCTTTAACTCACACTGTAGTGCACTATCACTCACACTGTACTATCATTTACTCACACTGTAGTGCACTATTACTCACACTGTACTATCATTTACTCACACTGTAGTACACTATTACTCACACTGTAGTGCACTATTACTCACACTGTACTATCATTTACTCACACTGTAGTGCACTATTACTCACACTGTACTATCATTTACTCACACTGTAGTACACTATTACTCACACTGTAGTACACTATTACTCACACTGTACTATCATTTACTCACACTGTAGTGCACTATTACTCACACTGTAGTGCACTATCACTCACACTGTAGTGCACTATTACTCACACTGTAGTATCTTTAACTCACACTGTAGTGCACTATTACTCACACTGTACTATCATTTACTCACACTGTAGTGCACTATTACTCACACTGTAGTATCTTTAACTCACACTGTAGTGCACTATTACTCACACTGTACTATCATTTACTCACACTGTAGTGCACTATTACTCACACTGTACTATCATTTACTCACACTGTAGTGCACTATTACTCACACTGTACTATCATTTACTCACACTGTAGTATCATTTTCTCACACTGTAGTGCACTATTACTCACACTGTAGTGCACTATTACTCACACTGTACTATCATTTACTCACACTGTAGTACACTATCACTCACACTGTAGTATCATTTACTCACACTGTAGTACACTATTACTCACACTGTACTATCATTTACTCACACTGTAGTGCACTATTACTCACACTGTACTATCATTTACTCACACTGTAGTATCATTTTCTCACACTGTAGCGCACTATTACTCAAACTGTAGTGCACTATTACTCACACTGTAGTGCACTATTACTCATATTGTAGTACCATGTATCTCACAATGTAGTGCCATATTTACTCATGCTGTAGTATGATTTTACTCATAATCTAGTACACTGGTACACTGTAGTACCATATTACTCACAAGTACACTATTACTCACACTGTAGTGCACTATTACTCACACTGTAGTACACTATTACTCACACTGTAGTGCACTATTACTCACACTGTAGTACACTATTACTCACACTGTAGTGCACTATTACTCACACTGTAGTACACTATTACTCACACTGTAGTGCACTATTACTCACACTGTAGTGCACTATTACTCACACTGTAGTACACTATCACTCACACTGTAGTGCACTATTACTCACACTGTAGTACACTATTACTCACACTGTAGTACACTATCACTCACACTGTAGTACACTATTACTCATATTGTAGTACCATGTATCTCACAATGTAGTGCCATATTTACTCATGCTGTAGTATGATTTTACTCATAATCTAGTACACTGTTACACTGTAGTACCATATTACTCACAAGTACACTATTACTCACACTGTAGTGCACTATTACTCACACTGTAGTACACTATTACTCACACTGTAGCGCACTATTACTCACGCTGTAGTACATTATTACTCACACTGTAGTACACTATTAATCACACTGTAGTGCACTATTACTCATATTGTAGTACCATGTAACTCACAATGTAGTGCTATATTACTCATGCTGTAGTATCATATTACTCATAATCTAGTACACTATTACTCACGCTGTAGTAATATATTACTCATGCTGTAGTGCACTATTACACTGTAGTACCATATTACTTACTAGTGCACTATTACTCACACTGTAGTAATATATTACTTATGCTGTAATATATTGTCACTCACAGTGTAGTGCACTGTTACTCACACCATAGTATCTTTAACTCACACTGTAGTGCACTATTACTCACACTGTACTATCATTTACTCACACTGTAGTACACTATTACTCACACTGTAGTGCACTATTACTCACACTGTAGTACACTATTACTCACACTGTAGTACACTATCACTCACACTGTAGTGCACTATTACTCACACTGTAGTACACTATTACTCACACTGTAGTGCACTATCACTCACACTGTAGTACACTATTACTCATATTGTAGTACCATGTATCTCACAATGTAGTGCCATATTTACTCATGCTGTAGTATGATTTTACTCATAATCTAGTACACTGGTACACTGTAGTACCATATTACTCACAAGTACACTATTACTCACACTGTAGTGCACTATTACTCACACTGTAGTACACTATTACTCACACTGTAGTGCACTATTACTCACACTGTAGTACACTATTACTCACACTGTAGTGCACTATTACTCACACTGTAGTACACTATTACTCACACTGTAGTGCACTATTACTCACACTGTAGTGCACTATTACTCACACTGTAGTACACTATCACTCACACTGTAGTGCACTATTACTCACACTGTAGTACACTATTACTCACACTGTAGTACACTATCACTCACACTGTAGTACACTATTACTCATATTGTAGTACCATGTATCTCACAATGTAGTGCCATATTTACTCATGCTGTAGTATGATTTTACTCATAATCTAGTACACTGTTACACTGTAGTACCATATTACTCACAAGTACACTATTACTCACACTGTAGTGCACTATTACTCACACTGTAGTACACTATTACTCACACTGTAGCGCACTATTACTCACGCTGTAGTACATTATTACTCACACTGTAGTACACTATTAATCACACTGTAGTGCACTATTACTCATATTGTAGTACCATGTAACTCACAATGTAGTGCTATATTACTCATGCTGTAGTATCATATTACTCATAATCTAGTACACTATTACTCACGCTGTAGTAATATATTACTCATGCTGTAGTGCACTATTACACTGTAGTACCATATTACTTACTAGTGCACTATTACTCACACTGCAGTAATATATTACTTATGCTGTAATACATTGTCACTCACAGTGTAGTGCACTGTTACTCACACCATAGTATCTTTAACTCACACTGTAGTGCACTATTACTCACACTGTACTATCATTTACTCACACTGTAGTACACTATTACTCACACTGTAGTACACTATTACTCACACTGTAGTATCATTTACTCACACTGTAGTACACTATTACTCACACTGTAGTATCATTTACTCACACTGTAGAATCATTTCCTCACACTGTAGTACACTATTACTCACACTGTAGTGCACTATTACTCACACTGTAGTATCATTTACTCACACTGTAGTGCACTATTACTCACACTGTACTATCATTTACTCACACTGTAGTACACTATTACTCACACTGTAGTATCGTTTACTCACACTGTAGTGCACTATTACTCACACTGTAGTGCACTATTACTCATACTGTACTATCGTTTACTCACACCGTAGTGCACTATTACTCACACTGTAGTGCACTATTACTCATACTGTACTATCGTTTACTCACACTGTAGTGCACTATTACTGCTTATCAGTAAACAAGTCTTAACTAACCAAAAGGCCTTGTACAAGTATTTTACTACATTATATTAGTCATATTGTAGTACACTTTGTAGTACAGTATCAACTACACTATAGTATTGTTTTACTCACATCGTAGTACACTATCACTCTATCACTCAGTGAACAAGCCGTAACTAACTGGCATCGTTACAAGGTAAATGATGTCTATGTATATTACAACATGACATAATTTTTATTTTTTAATTAATTGCCAGCAATCTGTGGTGCATTTCTATTTCTCTATTTTCTTAGATTAATGCCAAAGCCCTTAGAGCTCTTACAGGGAAGATGACATATATGACCACTGTCATGGCAACAGGCGGTCCTACTGCCCATCATGCACTGCTTTCAAAGGAAGAGAGGGAAAAAAACAGCACACATGAAGAGCTGCCATGGAGATGGAGGGAAAAAAGGAGGAGGAGGAGGCGAGAGAGAGACAGAGAGAGAGAGACAGAGAGAGAGAGAGAAAGCAGAAGAAGAAAGGGATATGTAATGGGTGCTGTCTATCTATCTATCTATCTATCTATCTATCTTATATTTAAAAAAGATTGTACCTATAAAAATGGTGTAAAAAATATGGATGGAAATATTTCACATCTCCCTCAAGCACCTGAATGTAAACATGCCCATACACGGCTGTGTTTGGAGAATTTCAGTCCGCAGACATGCTGTTGTTATAAACATGTTATAAACATCAACCTTCGAGTGTCACACGAAGCAAACGAGTGCATGGAAATAAACGGGAAAATGAATATACAGGCGACGTCTGTGAAGGAAAAAAAGGAGGACTGACTGAAATGCGCAGCAAACAAAGACAAGCCTCTCGGACCCTTCACATACACACATGCATGCACACACACACAAACACACACACACACACACACACACACCATCCACTGCCTGCACACACCCACCTCTTTACCAAATCATCGTTCATTCACACCATTTATATTGTATTTATGGATTTTTCAGCAATTCCTAGCAGAGGGATTGATGCATGTGAATAATTTAATGTTGTTACAGCAGAGAAATTAATTTTTAAAAATGGCACATTATTAAAAATCATAAATTTGGTGCAATATTTAGTGCAGCAATTTATCATTAACTCTCATTTGGCTATAACCTTGATTTATAATCCATCAGACACAATAGAGAAGGGTGCAGAGGGGATTAGTCATGAAGGTAAACAACCAAACAAGACAGATGGATGATGGACAGATGAGAGAAAGAGTGAGAGAGAGAACAAAAGAGAAAGATGCATTCCTTTACCTTTCTGGCTCTGTCCCTCGTCCATGTCCTCCTCCATGTTTTTTCTTTTTTCCCTGATTTGGGTACGACTCGATTTGACTCGACGACGGTTTGTGTGTCGCTGCAAAAAATCTCGCTCTTCTTTCTCACAATAGAGACTGAGACTGGGGCTCTGAGCTCACCCCTCCCTCTCTTTCCCTCTTTCACGCTTTCTCTCTCTCTCTTTCAGTCCCCCTCCCTCTCTTCCTCTCATTCTCTCTCACAGGGACGCGACTGTCAGTGCAGATTCTTTTCAGTCCACTTCCCTTTCAGCAGTGAAAGGCTTTTTAGGGCAATGTTACACACAGTCTGATATCTCTCTTTAGTAACAGGTATGTAAATGAGGGAAAAAGAAAGAAGAAAAATGGAGACACACACACACACACACAGGAAAACCCAACAGCAGCAAAACACAAACTGCACCCAAAAAAGCTGACTCTGTAAAAAAAAAAACATACATTCATTTATCACTTTACTGTACTGTACTGTACTGCATCCTCATAACTGTAATGTCTAGATGCAAATAGTCATGCATAATAATAATAATAATAATAATAATAATAATAATAATAATAATTAATTGAAAAAAAATAATCTTTATACAAGTAAATAATCATGTACAATGAAAAAAAGCTGATAATAATGGTGCATAATAATGATAGAAATTATAAATAATGTTAATAATCAGGCAAAAATCTTTCATCTCTAATCACTATTCTGTAAATCAGTTAATACTCATGCATATTAATAATAATGATAATCACAAATGCACAGTGATAATCACACACGCACAGTGATAATCACAAATGCACAATAATAATCATACACGCACAGTGATAATCATACACGCACAATGATAATCATACACACACAGTGATAATCACAAACGCACAATAATAATCATACACGCACAGTGATAATCACACACGCACAATAATAATCATACACACACAGTGATAATCACACACGCACAGTGATAATCACAAATGCACAATAATAATCATACACGCACAGTGATAATCATACACGCACAGTGATAATCATACACACACAGTGATAATCACAAACGCACAATAATAATCATACACACACAGTGATAATCATACACGCACAATAATAATCATACACACACAGTGATAATCATACACGCACAATAATAATCATACACGCACAGTGATAATCACACACGCACAGTGATAATCACAAATGCACAATAATAATCATACACACACAGTGATAATCATACACGCACAATAATAATCATACACACACAGTGATAATCATACACGCACAATAATAATCATACACGCACAGTGATAATCATACACGCACAGTGATAATCATACATACACAGTGATAATCACAAATGCACAATAATAATCATACACGCACAGTGATAATCATACACGCACAGTGATAATCATACATACACAGTGATAATCACAAATGCACAATAATAATCATACACGCACAGTGATAATCACAAACGCACAATGATAATCATACACGCACAATGATAATCACAAATGCACAGTGATAATCATACACACACAATGATAATCACAAACGCACAGTGATAATCATACACACACAGTGATAATCATACACACACAGTGATAATCATACACACACAGTGATAATCATACACGCACAGTGATAATCACAAACGCACAGTGATAATCATACACGCACAGTGATAATCATACACACACAGTGATAATCACAAATGCACAATAATAATCATACACGCACAATGATAATCACAAACGCACAGTGATAATCACAAACGCACAATGATAATCATACACGCACAATGATAGTCACAAACGCACAGTGATAATCATACACACACAGTGATAATCATACACGCACAGTGATAATCATACACGCACAATGATAATCATACACACACAGTGATAATCATACACACACAGTGATAATCACAAATGCACAATAATAATCATACACGCACAATGATAATCACAAACGCACAGTGATAATCACAAACGCACAATGATAATCATACACGCACAATGATAGTCACAAACGCACAGTGATAATCATACACACACAGTGATAATCATACACGCACAGTGATAATCATACACGCACAATGATAATCATACACGCACAGTGATAATCATACATACACAGTGATAATCATACATACACAGTGATAATCACAAATGCACAGTGATAATCATACATACACAGTGATAATCACAAATGCACAATAATAATCATACACACACAATGATAATCATACATACACAGTGATAATCATACATACACAGTGATAATCACAAATGCACAATAATAATCATACACGCACAATGATAATCACAAACGCACAGTGAAAATCATACACACACAGTGATAATCATACACGCACAGTGATAATCATACACACACAGTGATAATCATACACACACAGTGATAATCATACACGCACAATAATAATCATACACACACAGTGATAATCATACACGCACAATGATAATCATACACGCACAGTGATAATCATACATACACAGTGATAATCACAAATGCACAATAATAATCATACACGCACAGTGATAATCATACACACACAGTGATAATCATACACGCACAATGATAATCATACACACACAGTGATAATCATACACGCACAGTGATAATCATACACGCACAGTGATAATCACAAATGCACAATAATAATCATACACGCACAATGATAATCACAAACGCACAGTGATAATCACAAACGCACAATGATAATCATACACGCACAGTGATAATCACAAACGCACAGTGATAATCATACACACACAGTGATAATCACAAACGCACAGTGATAATCATACACGCACAATGATAATCATACACGCACAATGATAATCATACACGCACAGTGATAATCATACACGCACAGTGATAATCATACACGCACAGTGATAATCATACACACACAGTGATAATCATACACACACAGTGATAATCATACACGCACAGTGATAATCACAAATGCACAATAATAATCATACACGCACAATGATAATCACAAACGCACAGTGATAATCACAAACGCACAATGATAATCATACACGCACAGTGATAATCACAAACGCACAGTGATAATCATACACGCACAATGATAATCATACACGCACAGTGATAATCATACACGCACAATGATAATCATACACACACAGTGATAATCATACACACACAGTGATAATCACAAATGCACAATAATAATCATACACGCACAATGATAATCACAAACGCACAGTGATAATCACAAACGCACAATGATAATCATACACGCACAATGATAATCACAAACGCACAGTGATAATCATACACACACAGTGATAATCATACACGCACAGTGATAATCATACACACACAGTGATAATCATACACACACAGTGATAATCACAAATGCACAATAATAATCATACACGCACAATGATAATCACAAACGCACAGTGATAATCACAAACGCACAATGATAATCATACACGCACAATGATAATCACAAACGCACAGTGATAATCATACACACACAGTGATAATCATACACGCACAATGATAATCACAAACGCACAGTGATAATCATACACACACAGTGATAATCATACACGCACAGTGATAATCATACACGCACAATGATAATCACAAACGCACAGTGATAATCATACACGCACAATGATAATCATACACACACAGTGATAATCATACACGCACAGTGATAATCATACACACACAGTGATAATCATACATACACAGTGATAATCACAAATGCACAATAATAATCATACACGCACAATGATAATCACAAACGCACAGTGAAAATCATACACACACAGTGATAATCATACACGCACAGTGATAATCATACACACACAGTGATAATCATACACACACAGTGATAATCATACACGCACAATGATAATCATACACACACAGTGATAATCATACACGCACAATGATAATCATACACACACAGTGATAATCATACACGCACAGTGATAATCATACACGCACAATAATAATCATACACACACAGTGATAATCATACACGCACAATGATAATCATACACGCACAGTGATAATCATACATACACAGTGATAATCACAAATGCACAATAATAATCATACACGCACAGTGATAATCATACACACACAGTGATAATCATACACGCACAATGATAATCATACACACACAGTGATAATCATACACGCTCAATGATAATCATACACGCACAGTGATAATCATACACACACAGTGATAATCATACACGCACAATGATAATCATACACGCACAGTGATAATCATACACGCACAGTGATAATCATACACGCACAATGATAATCATACACGCACAATGATAATCACAAACGCACAGTGATCATCATACACACACAATGATAATCATACACGCACAATGATAATCACAAATGCACAATAATAATCATACACGCACAGTGATAATCATACACGCACAATGATAATCATACACGCACAGTGATAATCATACACGCACAGTGATAATCATACACGCACAATGATAATCATACACGCACAATGATAATCACAAACGCACAGTGATAATCATACACGCACAATGATAATCATACACGCACAATGATAATCACAAATGCACAATAATAATCATACACGCACAGTGATAATCATACACGCACAATGATAATCATACACGCACAGTGATAATCATACACGCACAGTGATAATCATACACGCACAATGATAATCATACACGCACAGTGATAATCATACACGCACAGTGATAATCACAAATGCACAATAATAATCATACACGCACAGTGATAATCATACACACACAGTGATAATCACAAATGCACAATAATAATCATACACGCACAATGATAATCACAAACGCACAGTGATAATCATACACGCACAATGATAATCATACACGCACAATGATAATCACAAACGCACAATGATAATCATACACACACAGTGATAATCATACACGCACAATGATAATCATACACGCACAGTGATAATCATACACGCACAGTGATAATCACAAATGCACAATAATAATCATACATGCACAATGATAATCATACACACACAATAATAATCACAAACACACAACGATAATCACACACACACAATGATAATCATACATGCACAGCGTACAGGAGATCCCCTCGCAGTTTGATGGATTTGGAGCATTTTTGCAGGGAAGAGTGGAATAAATTACCAAATGAAGATGTGCTTAATCAGCAGACTCTTCCGCAAAACACTGATTGCTTTATTACAAGCAAAAGGTGCTTTAGCAAAGTATTAGTTAAGGGGTGTGCAAACTTATGCAACCAGGTTATTTAAGTTTTTTCTTTTACTTTTTTCCCCCTAAAACATTTCTATTTGTTTTTCACTTTATGCTATTTCACATTATAGGTGGAAAACTGTGTAAACTTTTTGTGTAAACATTTTATATCTACTGTATATTAATGTGATATTGTATTGTATATGTAAGTGTAAGTGATTTATGGGTAAGAGTTTTGTAACACACACACACACACACTTCTAGCTGTTAAAGAGCTGACAAGTAACACATGGCTGTACAGTGAGTTTATGCATGTGTTAATGTGTGTGTGTGTGTGTGTGTGTGTGTGTGCACTTTACTTCACTGCTTGTCTCAGATGAAACATAAATGTGTGTGACGAATGGAATGTATGTGTGTGTGTGTGTGTGTGTGTGTGAAATTATTTATTCATGTACAATTATTATCTACACATTTCACAGCGTACAAAGTTGTATGCACTTACAATAAGGTATTGCGTATTGAAATGAAATTTCATTCACATTGAAAAAATAAATAATATGTACACCAAATAATAGTAATAATAATAATAATAATAATAATAATAATAATAATAATAATAATAACAATAATAATAATAATAAGACAGTGGCCACACCCTTGGCTTTGATGCTGCTGCTTTTCTGAGCAGCCTGTGATGCTCACAAGATCTGTGGGAGAGGAAAAGTGGTAGGAGTCTTGGCTCCTCTGTGTGTGTGTGTGTGTGTGTGTGTGTTCAGTGGGCAGTGACTGTAGGTCCAAGACTAATGAACAGCACATACATTCAGGCTAAACATGTTCTAGTGTGACTGCGATATGTGACTAAACGTCCCATTGTCACGCACAAATACACACACACACACACACACACACGCACACACACACACACGTATGCATGTATCCCTACTTAGCACTACAGGCACAGATGAGAAAGCACACAGCAGATGGCCGTGTGATCTCTACGAGGGCAGCTAGCCGTCTGCATGCAGTTAGCTGGCATTCGAACATGTTACACACACACACACACACACAGACACACAATACACTTATGTGAGTGCGTGTGTCTTGAGAAGCTCATAGTGAGCCCTACCATCTCGATTCCCTGCGTTCTCATGCCTTGATTCCTCAGTTACCATGGAAACATACTGATGTGTTGCCTCGCCACGAGGCAGCGACACAGACACGTGTGTGCATTTATGTTTGCAAAAAGTGCTGAGGTGATAACAGTTATCATTTTCTTAATAAATGATTTTTTTTTTGAGGAATTAGTTTTATGAATAATTCATAATACAGGAAGTGGCTGTGAGGACAAGAAGCACTCAAGTCTGAACCGGATCTATGCCGGTTCAGCAGATGTTCAATGTGCTAAATCTGATCCGGCGCAGATCCGGCGCAAATCCGGCGCAGATCCATAAAACGGATCACCTCCGAATTTTGCAGAACTCTGCAAGACACACACACACAAATAGACACACACATGGCCGCTGAGAATCTGTGTTATATCACATCCTGTCTTCCTGAGTGATTGTTCACTCTTGTTGCTATGGATACCTAAAGAAAGCAAAGTGGCAATTATGGAGTTTTACTGAAAATCATAAACCTTTCAAGCTTCAGTTGTACTCCAGCGCAGCAGCAGTTGATGGATTTCAGTGAAACGGAGTGAAGTGAGTGAACTGTAGCTCTAAATGGAGAGAAAACGCAAGTTTGAGGTCTAAAAAAAAAGAGGTCTAAATGAAAGTGAAGTTGATTTGGAACAGTTTTTTCACTGAGTCGCTTGTAAGGACATCTTTCTACCAGAGGAGTCTCCAAATCCCCACATTTAAAAAAAAAATAAAGCTAGGAGAGCTGTGATTTGATTCTGTATGTTGATGCATTTCCTTCAGAAACAGGAAGTCAGAGTGACGGCGTGTTGAAGCGCTCGATTGATTTAGACAACATCCAATAGCGTTCGAGAAAAACCAAAACCAACTTGACAGTAACTTAGCAAACTAGCTAAATATGGAGAAGAGTTTAACAAGAGACTTTCAATTTCTTCACCCACGGCTGTCCACTTTACCGGGGACGATGTCATAGACGATGAGACGGCGTGGTTTTAGAGTTACGGCGTACGTGTTTGAGGCGAGGTCGAGCGTCAGCGGCACTGATGGTGATGGAGAGTCGCAGGAGACATCTGACGTGTATAAAATGGATAAAATGATATTACTGACTCTCCATCATTTTGAGGAAGCGACATTCTGGCATTAAACATCTCCAAGTTGGTAAAACACTCCTCTAAGTCACATGACTGCCAAATCACACAAACTCCGCCCTCTTCCACATGAATAAACTCCAAATATTTATTTTCGGGTGGAAAAGGGAATACACAGATGGACCATGTTTACTGCAAACGAGCCACGACTGTACAGCAAGACACACCCCTGGGGGCGGGGCTTATACGTTCTAGAGAGTATTTGATAGGATGAACACAAGACTAGTACATGATGAGTCATCAAAATATTTTTCATCATTTTCCTGGAAGTGACAAACATTAAAATTAGAATTAAAATTAAAATATCTCCAAAACTACTTTTATTCTATACTGTATATTATTTCTGTCATATTGATGTCCATAATATTAAGAAATAAGGACAAAAACACAGACTTTATGAAACAATTAATTAGTTTTTCCTGTAACACAATACAGAAACAGCTGGAAATATAATTTAATTGTAGATCTTTTTTTTTTTTTTTAATTCCAAGTTCAGGTTCACTTTACAAGTGATATATTATTATTATGAAAATCCAGTGTGGTATATTACAGATCGTGGTAACGCTCTGTAGCCCAAACCAAGAGAAAAACCCAAGAGGTATAAATAATAAATAATGAAATTAAAGTTAAAAAGCGAAGAGATCTCAAGCAGCTAACTATAGCTGACACAGCAAATTAAAAATTCACCATGTTCATTTAATTTTTCCCTACTGCGAGGTTGTGTATCTGATTTCCCCCAAATATTTTAATATTTTATCAAACATTTTAAGAATGTATATAAAACTACAGAAATAAACATGTTTGTGTATGTTGATTTATTTAGTGATGCTTATTATTGGTCATGGACACTTGCAACATGTCATTTCATAAAGCACAATACTCAGACGTTCTGTAAGTTCTTTAAGTTTCCCCTAAACACACTCGATTAGCTAAAACACCTTGCTCATCAGAGACGTCACACACACACACTTCACTTTACTTTTGTTTGTGTAAAGCTGCTTTGAGACAATGACCTTTGTAAAAAAGCGCTATACAAATAAAAATGAATTGAATTGAATTGAATTGAATCTTCAGTGTCTGAATTTTTTTTTTTTTGCTCTGAAGCTACAAAGCTAATGTAGCTAAAAAGTAATGGAAGCTTAAATTATTAAACACAAAAAAAAAAAGTGCATGTCTCATTACACACTCGTCATGATGCCAAACCGGAGGCTAATGTGCTGTGAAGTGGAGATTGTGTGCGTTCAGTAAATATTTATTATTTAATCGTCTTTTCCTAAAATATCTTTATTTCCAAAGTAGAGCCGGAGACGGAATCCGATCCCTGCAGAGCGTGTTGCGACTCCCATCAGTCACCATGCTGGATAAACACACACACACACACACAAAACAGAGTTAATCAGCATTACCAATAATCAGACTCGCTGCTTTGTAAGATCCCTGAGTGAATTAATTTCCGTTATCCCACAGCGCTGCTGAGTTCTGCATTCTGATTGGTCAGAAGGTGTTGATTAATTTTCTATAACAGCAGCTCTGACAGTAGTGCAGCTGCAAATCACAGGTTTATATTAATGCGCTTGATACACAGTGTAATCTGCTCGTCCTGGACATCTGGGCTACTTATCGGTCCAGCTGAACACTGACGCTAACAAACTGGTGAAGCTTCGAAACTCGAAACCTGATTCACCAGTCGAGTTTTTATCCTAGCGTCTCGCTGCTGCTGCTGTGATTTCTCTGTTGTGTTGTGTGTTGGTAAATCTTGGAAATGCTGTGATCTTACTGGTGCTGGCGGTGTGTGTGTGTGACGGTGGTAGTCGGACGGCCTGCTCTCCCAGCGTGGGCTTCACATTAAAACGCTCTGTTAGACAAAAACAGAAAGTAAAACTCACATCACTACACAACAAAAAAAAAAAAAATAAACAAACCAAAATGTACAATAAACTGTCACTCCATTAATAACGCAACAATAAATAAATTAAATGTAAAAAATTACATAGCAATTAATACTACTACTAATACTAATACTACTACTACTACTACTAATAATAATAATAATAACAATATTGATCTTTGGGCCCAAGCACTACATCGTATCACTATATTTACACGGACATTGATGTTTATTATCTCCTCAGATTCATAATTTTTCCTTCAAACCCTGAAATCTGGTCTGAGAAACTGAATCTATAAAGTATTTATGAAAAGTGGGAGATTTCCACAAAGGAAAGGGAAAAAATGATAGTGTTTTAAGCAAGATTTCCTAAAACAACTTATTAAATATCACTAAAATACACTAAAGATATCAAAATCACAAACAATGTCAAATACACCATGAATAATAGTATTAATAATAATAATAACAATAATAATAATAATAATAATAAATACATACAAGCAGTGATCTTTGGGGTCCAAGAACAACACTGCATCATTGTAATTACATGAACATTGTTTTTTCCGTCATGTGAGAATTACGAATAATATTAAATCTGGAAATTCCACCAAGAGCGGTTCATCTCCTCAGACTCAGAACTTTCAGTTAGAAAGCTAACTTTTTTCAAAAAAAAAAGGAAAAACTTTTCAACATTCAAATATCAGTACAAAAGTAGCTAATGTAGCTCTCAAGTGCTAAACGTCTGTAACTCTGATACTTTTAAAATAGTCCTTCTCTACGTCATCATCATTCACGAATTAACAGGAGGCCTGCTCCAGAATCTGAACAAAGTCACATATTGATCAGAGGATATTAAACTGTATCGTGTAACATTCGTATCGTATCAGATTTGTGTCGTGTTCGTATCGTATCGTATCAGATTTGTGTCGTGTTCGTATCGTACCGTATCAGATTTGTGTCGTGTTCGTATCGCATCGTATCAGATTTGTGTCGTGTTCGTATCGTACCGTATCAGATTTGTGTCGTGTTCGTATCGCATCGTATCAGATTTGTGTCGTGTTCGTATCGCATCGTATCAGATTTGTGTCGTGTTCGTATCGCATCGTATCAGATTTGTGTCGTGTTCGTATCGTATCGTATCAGATTTGTGTCGTGTTTGTATCGTATCGTATCAGATTTGTGTCGTGTTTGTATCGTATCGTATCAGATTTGTGTCGTGTTCGTATCGTATCGTATCAGATTTGTGTCGTGTTTGTATCGTATCGTATCAGATTTGTGTCGTGTTCGTATCGTATCGTATCAGATTTGTGTCGTGTTTGTATCGTATCGTATCAGATTTGTGTCGTGTTCGTATCGTATCGTATCAGATTTGTGTCGTGTTTGTATCGTATCGTATCAGATTTGTGTCGTGTTTGTATCGTATCGTATCAGATTTGTGTCGTGTTCGTATCGTATCAGATTTGTGTCGTGTTCGTATCGTATCAGATTTGTGTCATGTTTGTATCGTATCAGATTTGTGTCGTGTTTGTATCTTATCGTATCAGATTTGTGTCATGTTTGTATCGTATCAGATTTGTGTCGTGTTTGTATCGTATCAGATTTGTGTCGTGTTTGTATCGTATCAGATTTGTGTCGTGTTTGTATCGTATCAGATTTGTGTCGTGTTTGTATCGTATCAGATTTGTGTAGTGTTTGTATCGTATCGTATCAGATTTGTGTCATGTTTGTATCGTATCAGATTTGTGTCGTGTTTGTATCGTATCAGATTTGTGTCATGTTTGTATCGTATCAGATTTGTGTCGTGTTTGTATCGTATCAGATTTGTGTAGTGTTTGTATCGTATCGTATCAGATTTGTGTCATGTTTGTATCGTATCAGATTTGTGTCGTGTTTGTATCGTATCAGATTTGTGTCGTGTTTGTATCGTATCGTATCAGATTTGTGTCATGTTTGTATCGTATCAGATTTGTGTCGTGTTCGTATCGTATCAGATTTGTGTCATGTTTGTATCGTATCAGATTTGTGTCGTGTTTGTATCGTATCAGATTTGTGTCGTGTTTGTATCGTATCAGATTTGTGTCGTGTTTGTATCGTATCAGATTTGTGTCATGTTTGTATCGTATCAGATTTGTGTCGTGTTTGTATCGTATCGTATCAGATTTGTGTCGTGTTTGTATCGTATCAGATTTGTGTCGTGTTCGTATCGTATCAGATTTGTGTCGTGTTTGTATCGTATCGTATCAGATTTGTGTCGTGTTTGTATCGTATCGTATCAGATTTGTGTCGTGTTCGTATCGTAGCAGATTCAGTGGCATCGGGAATTATCGAACTGTTGTCTTCTGAATTGAAATCATATCGTGTCGTGTGGAAGTCTGAGGTTTCCACTCCCAGTAGTGGGAAAATTAATAATCTGTGTATGTGTGTGTGTGTGTGATTGTGTGTGTGTGTGTTAATTACGGGGGTTCTGGCTCCTCTCCTCTCTCCGGAGCTCCACGTGCCGGTGGATGATGTTCTGGATTTTCCTCTGGGTGGTGCTGATGTTGGGCTCGGCCAGCTCCTCACTCAGACGCAGGTTGTTTTTGATGGCTTTAGACGCCGTGGCTCGAGCCACCATGGGCAGCTGCTCCTGATATCGCTGATCGGTGAAGTCCAGCGCCTCCTCCTGGACACTCTGGATCCTGCAGAGACCAAGCAGAGTCGAGGTTTAACCCCGGGGTGGTGTACCGCCGAACCACCGACTCGGACGACTCTTTAGATTTTAGATTCAGATTTAAAAACACAAATCTGACTTCTCTGCATTGTGGAGGGAGGCCACTAGATTTCTGCAAAGAAGAACAGATCATTTTATTTCACCTCGTTATAATGAGTAAAACACTGAGTGACGGGGTGGTGTGACGAAGCTGAAGTGATTATTTTCCTAAAACAGCACGTCCCCAAGTGTTTTATTTTCCTTACACCACAGCAATTTACCAGGTATAATCTTTATTTATTAAAGAACAGCACATTAAACCTTTTACCTGTTTATCGCTACATTCCTGAAACGAGTTAGTTCCTGTTGTCACTTACGTTATAGCAGCTATAAACACTCGTTCCCTCACCAGCCTCTTTATTCTCTCTCTTGGAGTTAATAAGACAAAAACACAGCTTGTCACGTTACCGAGAAACCACTAAGAAGAGTAAACACCTCTGTGACTTTTCATTTGTGCGATAATAAAATAAAATAATTGCAGAAATAACTGGTGTTATTTCACACACAGCTGATTTCAGGTCAGTTGCACCATCACTGTAGATCACTGTTAAATCATCATCGCCACCTACTGGACAGATTTTGAACTGCAGTAACAAACACTTGAAATGATGGTTAATTATGAAACCTGAGTATTTTTATGAGTATTTGTGGCCTGTAAATTACTGTTCAGTCCAGATATAATATATTTTATGTAAAAGTAATAATGATATTTCAATATCACATATTAAAACAGATTTCATAAACACACAGAGGATAAAACTGATATAAATATTACAGAACACAATGCAGACAAAAGTAAAATGAAAAGGAGGGCAAGCATCAGTAACTATTAGTGGTGTGTGTGTGTGTGTGCATGTGTGTGCATGTGTGTGTGTGTGTGTGTGTGTGTGTGTGTGTGGTGTGCGTGCATGTGTGTGTGTGTGTGTGTGTGTGTGTCTTGCCTCCTGTTGGTCAGTAGTGTGTAAATCTCCTGAACTAAAGCCTCGGCTGCTCCGGGTTTGCAGTGAATCGTACCATTAATGGACTCCTTCATCAAACTGACGCGCCGCTTCACCAGCACCTGCCTCCACACACACACACACACACACACGCACATACACACGCGCACACACACACACACACACACGCACACACACATACACACACACACGCACACACACATCATAAATCATACCTAAACATACAGACAAGAAGTATTTGTATTGTGTGCTGATTAATTAGACTTATACCACAGCACTGCTGAATTCTGCACTCTGATTGGTCAGAAGGTGTTGATTAATTCTCTATAACAGCAGCTCTGACAGTAGTGCAGGTTTATATTAATGCGCTCGTTCTGATACGTTATCGTTTCTATAGTAACAGCTCATTCACAGGGACGTGTACAGCAGACGCTCCAAATAATAATAATGAACTGATTTTTTTTTTTTAAATCATTGTTATGGTGAAATTTTCTCTCAGAAGATGTTTATTTAACAATTCTGGAAGGAGTCTCCAGTGTCAGCGCTTTGTAACAGTCAGAGGTAAAGCTGTAACGTTAAGTTTTCCGACATCTTCAGGACAGAGGAGTTTACGCTTCTTTGCGGTTTCTCACTAACATGATGTAAAAAGCTGCGTTTTATTTTTTCTCTGATTAACTTCAAGACAGAGAATAAAGAGAAACCGGTGAGGGAACGAGTGTTTATAGCTGCTATAACGTAAGTGACAACAGGAACTAACTTATTTCTCGAACATTAAATGTGACTATAAACGGATAAAAAGTACAACAGAAAAAAATGCACAATCACTGGTAAATTGCTGTGGTATAAGAGGAATAAAACACTTGGGGACGTGCTGTTATAGGAAAATAATCAACGTCAGAGTGGAAACAGTAACTCCTAACTCCTGTTCACTAAAACAGCACCGCACACACACACACACACACACACACACACACAGTGTTTTAATGAAGGCTTGAATAAGGGTGGAATCGGACAGACGCTGACCTTCTCGATCTGAGTCCAGTTGCTCTGCTTGGTGCCGAGTGACGCTCCGTTATCGTACGAGTGTAGAGAGAAATCCTCGGGGAAATACCAGGAAAAAACCTCGGCCACCAGATAACCGTTAGAGAAATCTCTAAAACACAGCGAGAGACAGACACACGAGCGGACGAGCGAACGCGCAGGACTCTTTACAAGGTGTAGAACCACAGACTTTAAATTTATTATGCTTGTTATTTATTTCTTTTAACGTTACATGCTGTACATCCTCTTTTCATATTATTACAATTTGATTAGTGTAGTTTTAGCATAATTTTTTTAAAATAATGATGTGTGAATAATGCTTAAAATATATAAAATCTTATTAATAATTACTGGAATTTTTAGCTCCTTAAATTATGTAGTTAAATTAGTGACAACATTTTTATTTAAAACAATGTATTATATATGGGATAAATATGGAAATATATATATATATAGATAGATAAAAATCAAATTAAATAAAATTTTTAAAAGAGTTAAAAAAGGGTTTTTTTGTACTTCTATGCTGATCTTTTTAAAGAATTTTATTTTTCTCCCGGTGGCTAAAAGACACGTGCTGTTTTGAAGGAATTAAACGGTTCATTTTATATTTATATGATTTGAGAAAGTTTTTGTAGTTTGAGAATTTGACATTTATATCAGTAAAGTCTTGTTTAACTAAAACTGGTGATGTCTGAATAATATTTATTTTTATTTTTATTATTTTATTTTATTTCTGTAATATTGATTATTGGAATTTTTCACATGAGTATTTACATATAAATGACAATATTTTTATATCAAGAAATTCATGTATTATTTTATATATGAGACAAAAGTGAAAATAAAACAAACAAATAAATAAAAACTCACAAAGTTACATTTGTATTTATATGTCTAGATTTTTAAATTATCTTATTTATGATGATTATTATTTTTTGAGAATCGCATACATATTTAATCTAAATATTTATCAATATTTAAATTATTATAATTTATGGTTTTATCTATCTATCTATCTATCTATCTATATATATATTTATATATATATATATATATATATATATATATATATATATATATATATATATATATTTTTTTTTTTTTTTTTTTATTGGAGAATCACACATGTATTTAATCAGAATATTTATGGATATTTCAATTACTTTATTTTAAGATCATTATTATTATTATTATTATTGTTTTCTTTTGGAGAATCACATATGTATTTAATCAGAATATATATGAATATTTAAATTATTTTATTTTAAGATTATTTATTTATTTATCTGGAGAATATATATGTATTTGTGTATATGTATTTAATCCGAGTATTTATGAAGATTAATATTTTTCTGACCTCCGGATGTTTTTAGGTGAAATAGAGAGCTCGAGACTCTGCAGCCATTTCCACACTTCCCGCGGAAGTCCGCTTCTCTTCTTCGGCGGTGAATAATCCATGCAGATTTATTTAATTATTCATTAATATCTAAATTATAAACAATTCAATTAAATTACATTTATTCAGCTTTATTAATATTGAACTCGGGCCGCTTCCGGTTCGCTTCCTGAGTTGTTGCCGCCGTTTCTATGGAAACAGAACTCTCAGCGCGCTGCTGCCACCTGGCGGTCATTTACACTCACTACACTGCTCTGTAAATAAATAAACCGTTAAAAATCACGGAGTATTTTATTGTTTTCTTTACTTTGACTTTCTTTTCCTCTACATGTGTGTTTAAACATCACCAAAGATTATGGAGGGTATTATCTTATTTAAGGGTTTCATTTTGCCGAAATATCAAAATACATACTTTTAGAAGTTCTCTCTTAAAATCCTCTCTGATTGGATAAAACAAGGGAGCGGTGTCTCCAAGATGGCGGCGCCTCCAAGATGGCGGCAGCAGCTCTGCTAGCTGTCATCAGTGTTAGCGATTTGTTTTTGTTATTTTATTATTCTGAGGCCAATTTGCGCACTCCATTAAACCTGTAAATATAACACTTGTTATGTTTACACCTGAGAATTGAGCTGATTCTGTGGTAATGCTCTACGCAGAACCTTTAGTTAAAACCGAAAAACCTTTAAGGGTTCTCCCTGCTAAAAAAAAAACAAAAAAAACACAAAAACCATCACAGAAATTCTAATGGTTTCCACTACAAATATCATTACAAACCATAAGCATTAAAACTATTACTATTATTGGTCCTTAATGGTTTCCTCTAGACATAACATGCCACTAACAGAAGGCAACACATTACTAGTAGAGACCTACAGGGACCATTACAGCTTCCATTAAAACCAGTACAACTAGCATTATAACCATTAAAACCATTACAAATTCTATGAGGCTTTCTATTTTTCTATTTTTTTTTCCAGGAGCTCTTTCTTTGTTTCTTATTACACAGTTTTGTCATTATTATGAAGAAACGAGGTTGACTTCTTGTACCAGGTTCCATTTTTCCCCAAAAAAAAAAAAGTGTATGTTTTCATTAAAAAAAAAAATCATAAAGGTCATTGCCTTTATCATGAAAATGTAAGATGATTTGGGGAAATTTAAGGATAGCAGATTTAGAACCTGGGAATTTATGGAATTATTATTATTATTATTATTATTATTATTATTATTATTATTGTTGTTGTTGTTGTTGTTGTTACCAGAATATCCATAATTCTTCCAAAAGGTTTTCCAAATTTTCAAACTTTTCCAGACATTTCCTCTGCAAATTCCTCCTTTAGCTCCAGGTAGTTCCACATGATGGCAGTGTGTACTTGCTCTAATCACACTGACACACACACACACACACACACACACACACACACACACACACACACACTGATGGATACACACTGATGGACACACACCCCTTTTGCATAGATGAACATTTTTGCACACACACACTGTCAGTGTTAAGCAACGATATGAGACGCTGTGATAAATTCAGTCTGGATTTTATGAGTCATTTCTCTGAAAGTAACTAAAACGATGACAAGCTCAGTTGATATTCTCTATTTTAAAAGGGATTATAATGATTAAAATACAAAAATGTCTAACAATGCAACTTATAATTTCTGTCATATTTGCAGTACGAGAATAATCTATTCAACCGCAGATATTTTTTCTATAACCTTTTAATTTTTTTAAAATCCATTTTTATGAAGGGTGCCAATAATTCCGCAGCTGCTTGTAAATATAAAGTCCTCGGTGTTAGCCTATTCAGCTATTTTAGAGCTCGTTCTATATCCAGACAATCCTAATTATCCCGTAAAATCGAAAATCCATGCGATTCGATTCAGTGTGTGTCATTTATGGCTGTGTATTTACAGCTCCAGATGCTTTTCAGCTGACTTTAATATCGAGCTGATTCATAAGGAGAAGGAGAGCGACTGTAATTGGACTTTATTTCCTTGGGCAATAATTCTATAGGCCCTTAAAGGCTCCTCCATTGTTCGCATTGTAATAAATTAAAATTACAAATCTATTTCTTGCGAGTAATAAGGTGCTGTCAGAGGCAGGCTGTAAAAACCTGAGGGTTCATATCGAGGAGGAGAACGTAGGCTCTTCAGATCAGATGAGAACGCAGATCATTTGTACTGCGAGTAATATGTAATTTTTTTTTAATTGTGCTTATAATTATACAGTTTGCAAAAGAATAAATATAGATGCTGCATCACCAGTTGAATGTAAGCGTTATTGTTGCTTAATCCGAACATAAATTACTTCAAAAAATTAACAGCTGCATTATCACTTACATGCTAGTGAGCTGTAAAGGAATCTACTCGCTAATTCTGTTAAACATCTAAAAAAGCGTGTAAATGTGCTTTGTTTTCTTTTATTCTGTAAGGACTATAATTTCTTTATATTTAGTGATAAAACACCGTGTGTCATGCTGTTATAGTAAAATAATCAACGACAGGGTGGTGTGATGAAGCAGACATACTGCCACCTCACTGAGGTTGATTATTTTCCTATTGTTATAGGAAGTGTTTTATTGTGCTTATACCACAGCAAGGTATTTATTTATTAAAGAACCACACGCCATACTTTTTATCCGTTAACAGTTACATTTAATATTTGTTAATTAACATCTCCTTAGAAAAAACTTCATCATATCAAAACTTACACATGTTTTTTTAATCCATTTATTTAGCAAGTCCCTGTGAATGAGCTGTTACTATGGAAACAATAACGTATTAGAACGAGTGCATTAATATAAACCTGCGCTACTGTCAGTGCTGCTGTTCTAGAAAATTAATCAACACCTTCTGACCAATCAGAGTCCAGAATTTAACAGCCCTGTGGTATAAATTACATCATTTTGTGGGACAGTTTTGCTCACTTTATACACTGCGAGTTACAAATTCATGCACATTCAAAAGATGCTTGAATAATTAAGCCTGATGTTTATTTAGCTCTTTTCCTTTTCTAAAACATTTTTTTATTGTCATGGCAGTAAATGCCATGGTAACTGTGGGTATTATTCAGACTCTAAGCTCATGAATGTATTTCTCTTCCTGTAAGTTTTCCCTTGACATGTTTCAGAGCTGTATGTCAAATTACATTCTTTAAACCCTGTTGCATCATATCTGTAAGTGCTTTACAATTCAGATCATTTTTAAGCACCTGATTGGATTTTTTTTTTATCTACATCCATAAAACTGTCAGGCTGTGAAGCATCATCACTCACTCTGACTCACCAAGAAGAACAGAGGAGGAGAGTTTATGGTGCAATGCTGTAAAATGAGGATTGCTTTTTCATGGTGGTGGCTTTGGACGTCAGTCTGGAGATAACTGACAGAAAATGAATCACTTCATCAGTCGGCTCTTCTGCTAAAGAAAACTAAACTTCTGTTCTGAGATTCACTTTTATCTTCTGTACACTGCACCAGTATATTTAAGTGCCAGATAAATAAAGTAATGGCAGAAAGACCTGAAGGGCATTTTTTGGAAAATGTGAACACTCTGCCTAATTCCTCAGATTGACCAAAATTTATCTGCTTTTCTTCATATTCTCATGACTTATGCTGATAAACGCCAAACTGTCACAAATTACCAAACACGTTCATGGTACTTTTTAATTTAGCCACACCCACAAAACACCATGAAAGGCAAAGAGAGCTGAAAAATGGCCAAATGACAACTAAAAAGTGAAAGAGCTTCTCCTAAGCACTGTGTGTGCTAAATCTTCTAGTAATGCAGCTCAGCCACTGCAGCGCATCAGCTCCGATAGACACGAACTCCTCCTCCTTTTACAGGGTGCCATTACTTTTGTCCTCATTGAATAGCTAGTCTTATTTGTCTTAATTAATGGATTTGTTTTGGATCAGTTTCTTTCAAGTCATTAACATGAAACGAAAATAGGAGTTTCACAAAATGTTTAGTAAATTGGTTTGTAACTGAAATATCTACACTATATGTCCAAAAGTATGTGCACCCCTGACCATCACACCCATATGTGCTTCTTCTCCAAACTGTTACCACAAAGTCTGAAACACACAGTTGTATAGAACGTCTCTGTGTGCTGTAGCATTACAATTTCCCTTCACTGGAACTAAGAGGCTGAAACCTGTTCCAGCATGACAATGCCCCTGTGCACAAAGCGAGCTCCATGAAGACATGGTGTGTGAAGGTTGGAGTGGAAGAACTCGAGTGTCCTGCACAGAGCCCTGACCTCAACCCCACTGAACACCTTTGGGATGAACTGGAACACCGACTGAACCCCAGACCTCCTCGACATCCCAACATCAGCGCCTGACCTCACTAATGCTCTTGTAGCTGAATGAACACAAATCCCCACAGCCACGCTCCAACATCTAGTGGAAAGCTTCCCAGAAGAGTGGAGCTTATTATTAACAGGAAACACAGGGGAATAAATCTGGAATGAGATGTTCAACAAACACATATGGGTGTGATGGTGATATAAATTTGAGAGTGTGATCCAGTTTAGCCCTCTGCTGACTGTGAGGTGAATTGCAATTTCCCTTTTTTTTTCCACAAATAACCCCACCCGCTCTGTTACACTTACATGTTACGAAGAAAACGGGAAACTGCGCACACCTGATCCATCTCAGGATGGAGTTAATTTCAGGGCCGTGAAAAAGTAAACAAAAGCCTGAAATGAAGAAACAAGCATGATCTCCTGCACTTAAATATTAAACCATTTTTCCCATGCTGTCATTGAAATTATGTGATTATTACACCCATAGAGACACTTAAAAAATTACATATGGCACCTTTAATGATGTTATTGCAGAAATAGACAAGAAAATACAGAGCGAGCTGCTTTTAATAACAGCACTGTGGCTTCATAAGGCGTCACTAGTTAAATGTCAGGCAGCAGATGAACGTCTTCAGCATGAATCTCTATAGATTTAATGGTTTACAGCAACGAGAGCCAGATTAATCAATCACAGGTCTGAAATGAGATTTTACACACTCCACAGAGGGATAACAGGAGGAGTGTGTGACCTTTTCCGCGTCGTTTTTTTTATTTTGAACTGAATATTCTGGCATTTCTGACTCATCCCCTTCTGAGAGCTTTGCCTGAGAACCTCAGCATTGATTTCTTCCAGGCTTTGGCTTATTGTTCCTCACTTAGACTCAGATTTAGCAAAAACAAATGCTTCAGTGTGGAAGAAGAAGCGCACGAGAGTGTGGATTGATTTTACATTGACAACAGGGAGTAAAAAATATAGATAACGTAATGGATTTCGCTGCTCTGAGAGACAGTTTCTAAATAATTCCTTCAAACTTAGTCAGTCTTTTTTCCCCAAGAGGTTCTGTGACTGAGGCTGTTTAACATTTGCCGATCAATTGTTGAAAAATAAGCGGCAATCATTTCTCAATATGTCTCCTTTTCTATTTGTGTACTTTGTGTACATTGAGGGCAGTTTTTTAAAAAAAAAAATTTTTTTTCAATAAATCAGCATGTCTGAATTTCAGCTCATTAAGAAAATGGGCTCGCACAAACACAGACTGAGTTTAAGGCATTAAGAGCATGTTGTTTAGTTTCCGTTTCTCCGTCACCATCAACTCTGAATTCCTACTTGGCAACTCGGGATGGTTTCTTTGAGTTCAGCAAGTGACGTCAAATCAACATGGCCGCTCTCAGCATCAGCAGTAAACACAGCAGCACTTCTTTACATTAAATGAATTATACTGTATATACATGTATTAGCTTTAGATCAACCAACATACAGACATTTTCGCTTGTTAAATCTATTACACTGACTCTACAGTTCACTGTTCTGAGGAAAATATGCATGAAGCATCACAGTTAGCTGCCTAGAGTGTTGCTAACAAAAGACGAACATGGAGACGTCCATTTTTTTCCCTCACTTTGTAGCTCAAATGCACAGAGGTCGAAAATGATATCATTCCGGGTTCTGACTTCCTGCTTCCGAGGATACCGCATTAGTCGAATACCGCATTAGTCCATGTGAAGATTAGTGAGCAGTACACACCACGCCACAACATGCCACGCCAGGCAACCTCACGCCACGTCACGCCACGTCACGCCACGTCACGCAATGCCATGACACACCATAGCACACCGTGTCCTTGCCTGAACTTCAGTAAAGTGCACCAACACCGCCCTCTTCCTCCATGTTGGATTTAAAGCGTGTGAGTCCACGTGGTCATCTCGCCTTAATAAACGACCCGCTGAATATTTCACATGCAATTTATTTTTAATCTGCACACACAGATTGAAATCGGAGCGAGGCTGTTCCACACTCTGCCCTGCAGGTATTCAGATTCTCATGTGTCTTTAATGAGCACAAATCTGTCTGTGATACACACACACACTCACACACACATACTCACACACACACACTTTAGATGCCGAAGAGTTTTCACTGTTTAACAAAAGAGTTTCTGTAATATTAACATCAAACTTTAAATCATGACGCTGCAGACGCAATATTTAATGGTTTTTGTGAAATATAAAATATGTATTGTGATTTATTTACTTATTTGTTTGTTTATTTATTTAATTTTATTTTCAGCTTATACAGTTGTAAGCAGATAACAATGGATTAAATCATAATATAAATTCGCATGAATTAAACTGTGCTGTTTTTTGTTTGTTATTCTTATTTGATTTTTATTTTTTTATTTATTATTTTTGATCTTTTAATTAATGATTATTCAGATTTGTGTGAGAGTGAAGCTTAATTCAGCCATGAAGCTCAATTAACAAGATTCATAGAGGGTGAAACCATGCGAGTGTGAGGCCAGACACACACACACACACACACACACACACACACACACACACACACACACACACACACACACACCTCCTGTTCAATCCTGGCACTGAGTTCTCGAACCAGACCCTCCATATGTCCCAGTGTTATCCTGGGTTTCCACACAAACACATGATGGAAGGAAGAGCTTCATTTTCTTTCCTTTTTTTGTTATTTTGTTGTTGTTGTTTTGTTGTTGTTGTTGTTATCGGGTTTCACCGTAATCGGCTCACGTCAGAGTGCGTTACATCCTCACTGTAATGCGAGAGCGATGGTGGAGGCTCCCAGGATGGGAAAGGAATTCTGGGAAACATGTGCGTTTCCATCAACTCCGGTTTCGTTGATAAGTAAAAAGGAGCTACATGATGATGAGTTAGACCCATGACAACTTTACACCTTAGCCAATTTTTTAAATTAAAAAAAAAAAACTTTATCCAGGGTTTCTTAGTCTATACTAGAGTTTACCTTACACAAATCATATTAGTGATTCAAGTCATTTAAATCTGTTCAGTTAAATGATTCATTGACATTTATTCGGCAGAGGAGTGAGTCTCGGTCATGACCAAATGATTCACTGATTCAAAGACTGACCCACTGAATAACACAGGAGAGTATCTCGGTCATGACCAAATGATTCACTGATTCAAAGACTGACCTGCTGATTGTGAAAGAAACAAATCTCTGTCATGATTGAGTGATTCATTGACTCAAAACACTGACACACGGAACAGCAGAGGAGCAAATCTGAGTCATGAAAAAAATGATTCACTGATTCAAAGACTGACCTGCTGAATGAATGAGGTGAGAATCTTAGTCATGTGTGAATGATTCACTGATTCAAACACTGATCCACTGAATAACACAGGAGTGAATCTCGGTCATGACCAAAAGATTCAATGATTCATACACCGACCCACTGAATAACACAGGAGAGAATCTTTGTCATGACCAAAAGATTCAATGATTCATACACTGAACCACTGAATAACACTGGAGAGAATCTTTGTCATGACCAAATGATTCACTGATTCATACACTGAACCACTGATTAACACAGGAGAGAATCTCGGTCATGACCAAATGATTCACTGATTCAAACATCAAGTGAACAAGTGAACTGAACGAACTGATTCATTCACCTAAGTGATTTGTTCAAAAAGACTGAGTCATTCGTATAAGCAACTATTTGATTCTTTTAACACAAGGTAAACGGAAGTCACATCACTCCTGTGCAAAGAGTGTGTGTGTGTGAAAATTCAAGATGTCTACATCCATGAATGAAATCTTTCCATTACAGATGAGAGCTTTAATCTCTCTTCGGCCTTGACACTGAAAAACCAATTTTGCCTCATGGACACAGCAGGAGTGGGACGAAATGGAATAGTCATGTGACCTAACTCATCTGTATCAGTTTTTTTAAAATATTCATCCACTGCAAAATATGGTTTCATCCTTTACGGCAGAAACACGACCAAACGTATGACATTTAGCACAGATAACGTGTTTAACTTTTCACCTTATATCGCTACACAGTCATTAGCAAAATGACTAGCATTCAAAAAATGACGCTCTCAGTGCATTATGGGTAATACAAGCATTCCCTAACCAACAAGCCAACAATAACACCATGAGGATTAATGCTTAAATAATTCACTCCGACATGATATTGAGCATTTGGGTCGGAGCCGAAGTGATACACCTGTGTGTAAGTGTGCTATCATTGTGTTCTTTGTGTTTTAGCGAGGAACCGCTAAACTGGTAAGAGTCATTAGCGCTGAGCTGCAGGAGATCTCCTGGATTCACACTGAGAGTGAAGAATACGTGCGTAGGCGTCGTGTGAAATAAACTGGTTCATTTATGCAGATCCTCTGGCTCTCGTTGTGCGTTTGTAGCCGTTTGTGTAATGCGGTGTGTGTAACGTGTTGTTTGGCAGCCGGCTGCTACGCGCCCGCGTGACCCAGTGTGGAACACCTGTTCCATTATTCTCTCAGGCTGAGGAGAACACGGGTGCTTTCACACACACACTTTCATCCTGGAGCTCATTTCACAGACATGTTGCACATCTGCGTGTGTGTTAAGAGGCCATGTGGTGGTTTGAGAGCTTTCATCGCATTCTCATGAAAAATGTCAGTCGCTAGCAGGGGCGTCTTGTTAGCGGAGATTAATTTAGCATTTTATTCCACTGGTAGTTCAGCTAAAGCACAAGAGAAACTATTGTGACTGGGAAAACAATCGACGGTTTAATCGATACAGAGTTATTAACAATTCCCATGGATTTGATGAGTGTTTAATGATTAGCCTGTTTGAATAAGTTGTGCTAGCTTAGCTTAGCCAATACCATTCACTAGCATGCAAAATCAAAATACATTGGCATCCGTCAATCACAGTGAAGAAGGCGTGGCCTCTGTATCTGTCAATCACAGTGAAGAAGGCGTGGCCTCTGTATCTGTCAATCACAGTGAAGAAGACGTTGCCTTTGTATCTATCAATCACAGTGAAGAAGGCGTGGCATCCGTCAATCACAGTGAAGAAGGCGTGGCCTCTGTATCTGTCAATCACAGTGAAGAAGGCGTGGCCTCTGTATCTGTCAATCACACTGAAGAAGGCGTGGCCTCAGTATCTGTCACTCACAGTGAAGAAGGCGTGGCCTCAGTATCTGTCACTCACTCTGAAGAAGGCGTGGCCTCAGTATCTGTCACTCACTCTGAAGAAGGCGTGGCCTCAGTATCTGTCACTCACTCTGAAGAAGGCATGGCCTCTGTATCTGTCAATCACTGTGAAGAAGGTGTGGTCTTTGTATCCATGACATCCAGGGAAGTAGGCGTGGCTTCTGTTCTTGTTAGTTTCAGTGAAGGAGGTGTCATTTACAGTGAAGTACAGTGTGGCCTTTGTATCCATCATATGCAGTGAAGGAGGCGTGGCTTCTGTATCCATCAGTGAAAATGAAGGAGGGATGACCTTTCAATCACAGTGAAGGAGGCGTGGTCTTTGTATCACCAATCACAGTGAAGGAGGTGTAGCCTTTATATCACCAATCACAATGAAGGAGGCGTGGTCTTTGTATCGCCAATCACAGTGAAGGAGGCGTGGTCTTTGTATCGCCAATCACAGTGAAGGAGGCGTGGTCTTTGTATCGCCAATCACAGTGAAGGAGGCGTGGTCTTTGTATCACCAATCACAGTGAAGGAGGTGTGGTCTATCGCCAATCACAGTGAAGGAGATGTGGACTTTATATCATCAATCACAGTGAAGGAGGCGTGGCCTTTATGTCACCAATCACAGTGAAGGAGGTGTGGCCTTTATATCCCCAATCACAGTGAAGGAGGTGTGGACTTTATATCATCAATCACAGTGAAGGAGGCGTGGCCTTTATATCACCAATCACAGTGAAGGAGATGTGGACTTTATATCATCAATCACAGTGAAGGAGGCGTGGCCTTTATATCATCAATCACAGTGAAGGAGGCGTGGTCATTGTATCACCAATCACAGTGTAGGGAGTGTGGCCTTTATATCACCAATCACAGTGAAGGAGGTGTGGTCTTTGTATCACCAATCACAGTGAAGGAGGCGTGGCCTTTATATCACCAATCACAGTGAAGGAGGTGTGGCCTTTATATCACCAATCACAGTGAAGGAGGTGTGGTCTTTGTATCACCAATCACAGTGAAGGAGGAGTGGCTTCTGTGACTGTGAATATGAGCTAGTTCACTAGCAGTTAGCTACTGGCTAAACAAATTAGCAAATGTTAGTGATACTAGTCTGTGTATTAGTGATGGCATGATGGAGGACATTGGGGGCGTTTCTGATTTGCATATTCATGCATATTCATACATCCTGGTATATTTAATCAGAGGGAAGGTGTGGAGATGATCCTGGTTCATACATATTCATTTGGAAGATCCTCACACCTCTGTCACAACCTCTACTCATGTCCTCCTTCTCTGTCTCACACACACACACACACACACACACACACTCACACACACACACACACAGAGTCAGTAATGGATCTTTTAATGTGGTGCAGGCGGAATTAAGAGAATGGAGTCATGTCATTTCTCTACTCGAGGCTTTCACACAGCCTTTGTCTTTTCGTTTCTTCTGAAGAGAAGAAAATGATGCACTTAAAGTTTAAGACAGACAAGAATCACACGTCACTGCGTCTCTGAGACCTGCCACTTAACGCTGTGTGTGTGTGTGTGTGTGTGTGAGAGCATGAATACTGCTGCACTACACCTCGCCTACTTCCACACTCTGATCATTAATGTGCGGTATGTTCTCTGGAGGTGTTAGTGGAATAATAACTGACGGTTCTCGAGTGTTTCAGCTGGAAAATAAACTCACAGCGGATGTAAAAGTGATTTTCAGACCTAAAGGGAATTCTTTTACTTCTTATTTTGTTTCATCGCTTGACCAAATGTTTCTAAAGACAAATGTTTTTATTTAAAAGCTGTGTTTTCTCCAGTGTTTCGTAAATGAGTCGTTTAACTTCAGTCTGTTTCTAATGGACCAATCAGGAGCTCACATTCCCAAAGATGGCTGTTAGCTAGCATAAGAATATATCTGCGTTTATCTTAAACATTAGCACATCTCTGTATATGCTTTAATAGAACTTAAACAGGTGCAATTTATGGATTTATAGCTATAACTATAATATAAACTAAATTATTCATTTGAAGATGTTCATGTAGTCAGTTTCCTCGCTTCAAATATAATTAGGACTGTCTGAAATCTCCCCAAATTCCGATTTAGCATTCCCATTTAATCCAGTCAGGTTTAAAGGTGTGGTTGTGTTTACATTCCTCCTGTCAATCATGGTATAGACTCCACCCCCATGTTTACTGCTGAGAAAAACAAACGGTTAAAGCCAGTGGAAAAAAACAATATGCTGCTAGAAAAAAACATAATGATGCAAAAATATCGATTGATTGATTTAGTGTTCTTATTTTTGCAGGAGTCTAGAAATATCTAGAAAAGTAAATAATCAAATGTGTACAATATTTCTCATTATGAGTCAGAGAAAAGTTACCTGACTATTAAACTTATCTTTAAAAAGTTTAAAATTGTATTATTCTATCGGCAGAAATTTTGCTTCTTTCTCGGAATAAACAAAGAGTTCTGCACAGAACCTGTTTCAACGATTATGCTTTGACATGTTCCTCAGATTATAAAATTTTATATTATTATTTAAATTGAACCTTAAAAAGTATTTATTTTTGTACCTCTATTACAGTTTTTATTTTTTGCAACTTGACTGTACACCCTGTACACTTTGAGCTACCATGTGTGTGAAAACTGCTCTATAAATAAAGTTATTATAATATAATATAATATAATATAATATAATATAATATAATATAATTGCTCCTGATGATGTGAATTGTTCCATTTACTGGTGGTGAATAATAAATTATTTTAATGCAGTTTAATAATAATAATAATAATAATAATAATAATAATAATAATTTATTCAAAACAGAAAAAAATAATAAATAATAATAATAAAATAAAAAGTCAAAAATAAAATAGTAAAATTGGCAGATAATAATATTGCAATAAATAAATAAGGCACATTCCATATATTAATTATTATTCATATATTAATTATTATTATACATTCAATATGAATTATTATTATTATTATTATTATTATTATTATTATTATTATTATTATTACACACACACACACACGGTCACGTGGTTGTGAAATCTCTTATGCACGCGCTGACTAACGGCAGAAGTGGTTGCTATGGCGACGCTCTGTGAACTTGTCCTTTAATGATCACTTCCTCGCTTTTTTTTTTTTTTTCACCGAACAGGTTTATTACGCAACTGTGCTGAAAATGTGCTGATGGTCTGCGAACGCTGCGTGTGAATGACAAAATGACACAGAACATCTTTGCCAAGTCGCACTTTCCTGAGCGCCGTGCTGTTCCCCCGCACATCGCCGATGCTGTTTCCATGACAACACATCCCGGGTGCTATTTTATCCCCCATCGCCTCTGTTCACAATAGCGTCTCTTTCTGTCTTTCTCACAGACGACTGAAAAAGCACAGAGGACAGCCGCGCAAGTGCTGAGTTAGTTAAAGATCTTTAGAGTTAAACATTAATGTAAACATCATTCAACTCAAATGGAAAGTCAATTTCTCCGATTTATTAACGTCCTCAACAACAACAGCCTGCACCTCAGGTCTGATGTGTTGTTTACTGTGTGTGTGTGTGTGTGTGTGTGTGTGTGTGTGTAAGCTCCTGATGCCTAATCTTTCAATCATTAATATTAAAATTCACAGCAGCTACAATATGCCAAAGACAACACCCAAGACTGACTATATACACTACGTACACTTATATACATACACTATATACCTTTATATACCTTTATATATATACGGTGTATATAAATTTATATATAAATATATATAAATATATATTTATATACCTTTATATACCATGTGTTCCTCTATATACATTAGATATACATTATAATTCCAGTGTATACCTTTATATACATTGTACTTACTGTACATACTTTATATACTGTATATAGCTTTGTATACCTTTATATACAGCATGTATACAGAGTATAACTTTATATATGTTTGTGTGTGTTTACATTTTATGAATTATTTATCTATTTCTAATCTATTTCTGCATGCTTTGTGGTTAATTTGCTGTAATGATGTGCACTGTGAAGGCAAATCCAAATTAAATAGCAAACACAGCAAAAGTGTCCTTTCTGATTCGAGCTCTGTGATATTAAATGTCCTCCAGCGAAGTCTAAACAATACACGTGTGTGACACGGATCTAAATTTAACACATCATTCAATAAACAGACAAACAAACAAACAAACAAACAAATAAATAACTCAAAGTTGGAGTTTTTCCTAGAAACAAACCATTTTGTGTCATTAATCTAAACTGGGGGATTACACCTGTAAGCATCATAATCATCTCACACACACACACACACACACACACACACACGGACACACACACACACACGTACACACACACACACACACACACGCCATTTGTTTGTGTGTTTGTTTTTTAAAGAATAAAGACTCACTGACATCTTGTCACTTACTCTGATATGCAAATAATGTTCTTTTCTGCCTGAAAGCTAATTATGAGCATTGTGTCTCTGTGTGCGTGTGTGTGTGTGTGTGAGTGTGTGTATGTGTGTGTGTAAACACGTCCTGTCAGGTTTTGTTAGATTTAAGACTCTAATTGATTTTCATCACATTTTTGCTGAGCCACAGAACACGGCAGCAGCAGATCACCTGCGAGAACCCGAGAGAAACCTTCGCTCTAAGACTGAGTAGAAGTAAGTGTATAAGTGTAATGATGTCATAAGTAAGGAACAGACACACTCTGCGTGTGTGTGTGTGAGTGTGTGTGTGTGTGTGTGTGAGTGTGTGTGTGTGTGTGTGTGTGTGGTGCTGTGGTAGTAAAATAATGAGTGATGTGTTAATTTGATGACGCTTCTGATGAGTTACTTCAGTAAAAGGATAAAAATGATCATGTGTCCTTCTTTAATAAACACTCTGTGGTTGATTATTTTTCTATAACAGCGCAGCACACACAGTGTTTTATTGGATTTTTATGGACAAACACACACTCACACAACTCTCAGGAGTGTAAATGAGGTCAGGAAGACCGTATGGATTGTGTGTGTGTGTGTGTGTGTGTGTGTGATGAAGCGAGGCCCTCGGTGACGTCTCCTCTGTAGTGTTAATGAATGTCACACTTGCGTTCCTCCCTGTGCTCCTGTAAGATTATCCTCACTTCCTGTTTTCTGTTAATTACAGGATATTGATGTCGTGTCGCTCCTCTCCCACCTGAACTGGAGATAATTACGGCTAAATAAACACTCTGTGTGGAAAGAAAACAAATTAGAAAAGGAAAAAAAATGGAATATCAGTGCTGAAGAGAGATAAACAGCTCACACCACAGACACCAGCTAATACTGTGCATGGACTCAGGCGATGCTAGTTAACGCTATTCTGGTGCTTATTTATCTGTAGCATTTTATTGCTATAAAAATCATTTAGACATTATCTGGTGGTTCCTAATCAGGGTTTCTGTTGGTTCTGTGCTGTGGATTGTTTAGCTGTTCATTAAGATATTAAGTGGTTTATCTGAAACAAGCACAGAGAATGTTCACGTGTTTAAAATACTTTTTTAGCTTTACCTTAAAAATAATATCCAGAGATGGAAGGTAACGAATTACTGTATATGTACTCTCGTTACAGCACTTGAATATAAAGCTCACTGTGATTTTTTTAGTGTATAATTAAATTATAGTAATTTTAATTATGTTTATAAGTGTTTGAATTCCTGCTACAGCGTGTAGGTTACGCTCAGGATAATCTGTAAAGGTGTCTTTGCTAGATAGCTAACTTTTAACTAGCAACATATATGAATTAACATGAGTTAGCTAGCTAACCAAGCTAGCAAGCTACTTTACAGCATTTTCACCACTGATAATATCAGTGCAATACTAATGGCACCCTGATGGTCGAAACACACAACTATTGTTATTGTGTAAATAGGATTTATAGCTAGCAGAGAAGAAATTAGAGATGAAATTATGTCCTGTGATGTAATTATGCGTCAAAATGATGTTTTTTTTCTAGGAGACAGAAGCTTAAAGACCGAATATGAAATGCAAAAGCTAACTAGAATTAATTTATAGCTTATGAGGTCTTATGAGATTTTTTTTTTTGCATAGTTCTTTTTATATTCTTTTTTTTTTCATGATTTTTTTCTGCCTTGTGCAAATAAACTCTTCCATCCTTAAACTTTAAATCCTCAAAAACTTGGCTGGAAATGAATTAACGCCATGCTAGCTTTCATTTACTCGTTTTAAAGTTTGTTGCATGACTAGCACTAAGGTATGACTAAATTACACAATCTTTCTTGCTAGCTTTTACTTTTCCCAGCAGCACATTATTTCTACATGCCGCATTTTATTAACATCTACATTCAGTGCCAGTAAAATGAGAGATGAAACGAAGGCGCCAAGGTGTCAGAAGGCAGGCGGGTGGTCGAGCGAATCCGCGCCAAGTGCGGCGTGTGAACAACACGGCTGCCGTGCTGTGAAGTCCCAGGACAGCGAGTAAACCGGTGCAGTGATTAAAGCGAGAGCAGAGCCGAGTGAGAGAACAGCGGGACTGACCTGAATATGCCAAAGCACACTGCAGCTAACATCAGAGGAACCTCACTTCATCCTTATAAGATGGAGATTAGAAGGCAAAAAAGCAAAAGAACCCATTTATCCAAAAAAAAAAAAAAAACTGGCCACTTACAGAGGCTGTGAAGTTTTCCACCGGCCTGCTGCTTACACACAAAACCTCATCTAGAACATATTACACATCTAGCAAACTTGTGTTTAAAGTTTTTAAATGAATTTGTTTCTATTTAGTTTTTGTCCAGTGTGCTTGTCTTTTTTTCAGCAACGTAGCTGAAATGTTTATTATCATTTATTAACACTGAATAGATACAAATCACGCAGCAATATTAGTCACGTTTTTATTCAGAAAGAGTTCCAAAAAATAAACAAGTCGGCACACATTCAGTTACAAAGTAAAGAAACTGCCTGAAAAAATGTAAAGCATTATTTTTATAATGAGGAAAGTAAAAATGATTGAAAAGGAAGAGTTATAATATTGAATATTCAAAATTCAAGGGTTTATAAGGGAACAAAAACATTAACTATTTATTGTGCAAATGTTTGTCACATTCCTACAGATTGTGTTCTTATTATGGACTTTTATTAATATATTATTATTTAGCATGAGATATATAAACTGAGTGCTACAGATCATTATTATTATTATTATTATTATTGTTATTATTATTAGGTCAAATCGAAGATCAAAACAGGCCTACTGTAAATGTACATACTTCTACTCTTTAACATAAGCATGTATATGTTGCAAAAATAAAAGCTTAGGGGTAAAAAGAGTAAAGGAATCTAATTTTATGTGATGTTATAACACACAACTGACCAATCCCAAGCCCCGCCTTTTTTCTTTGCCCTCCAATTGGTGCTAGTCACCATGACAACAGTTCCTGCTCAAAATGTCTTCATAGCCAATCAGATCACAGTTCCTGCTCAAAATGTCTTCATAGCCAATCAGATCACAGTTCCTGCTCAAAATGTCTCTGTAGCCAATCAGATCACAGTTCCTATCCATAAGCCACTGCAATCAGTTAGACTGCACTTAATATCCCCTTAATATCACTATAACCAATCAGACTGCAGTTCTCGTTCACAACACCACTGCAACCAATCAGATCATAGTTCCTGCCCCAACACCACTGCAACCAATCAGATCATAGTTCCTGCCCCAACACCACTGCAACCAATCAGAACACAGTTCCTGCCCCAACACCACTGCAACCAATCAGAACACAGTTCCTGCCCAAAATTCCCTCTGTAACCAATCAGACCACTGTTCCCGCCCCACATTTCTCTGTAACCAATCAGACCACTGTTCCCACCCAAAATCTCTCTGTAACCAATCAGAACACAGTTCCTAGCCCCTCATATCACTATAACCAATCAGACTGCAGTTCTCATTCACAACCAATCAGATCATACTTCCTACCCCAACACCACTGCAACCAATCAGAATACAGTTTTGACCCCTAATGTCACTGTAACCCATTTCATCATATTCCTGCCGCCAACAGCACCACAACCAATCAGACCACAGTTCCCGCCCAAAATCTCACTGTAACCAATCAGACCACAGTTCCCGCCCAAAATCTCACTGTAACCAATCAGAACACAGTTTCCGCCCCTAATACCACTGCAACCAATAAGAATGCAGTTACTAGATAATGTAACAGTGTAATCGGCCTTCATCTTCTTTCTCGTTTTGCTTCTATCTGTTTGTTAAAGTAATTTATTGTTGTTTATGTTTCAGTTTTTTGCCTAACGAAGGCCCTGCTCTCGGTTTCTTCCTTTCCTGAGTGGACCCAAGTGTGGGCGGGGCTTAGGATTATTCAATTGGCACAAATCAATCAAGAACAAAACAAAAGAAACTAAATTATTTAAAAAGAAATAAATCATTGTAATAGTTGAATCACTGTGTAGGCCATCAAACAGTACAGAGTTACAGAAACGTAGAGAATGTATTGACTACATTCACAACGAGGACAGATTATATTCCGACTATATTCAGGAATAAATTTTGGCACACTCACTTATTTGGCATTTGAAACAGACGAGCGTGTCGATGTGTAATACGTCTACTGAACTCACAGCAAAACATTAGGCAATAATACATTAAGGTACTAATTTTTTTCCTTTTTCTTGCATTCATATTGTAAACATCATTTTTTCTTAATTTTTTTAAACATATAACAATATAACATAACGTAAGATAACATAACTGCTACCCTGATTATTGATGAAAATACGAAAAAACATGAAATTAAGAGTAAGATTCAGATTAACATAAACATATCTGCGGCACCACTATCAAAACCGATTGCAAAAAGTCAAGCATTGCTAGATATCTCCATATAAACACCGAAATGTTAATATTATACGACTAATAAATTACGTAAGCAATAGATTTGGCATTTTTTAAAAAGTATGAAACTAAGAGCTGAGCTCGAAAAGTACACGGAGATTAAGATGTACAAGTTGTTATACACGCAACCGGTATGTAAGCAGATTTATTTAAAAGCATTTTTATGTGAAAATACATAGAAAATGTTTTTATTGTATTTTTTTTTTGTTGTTTTATTAATAAAAGAACGTAGTGTGCTTGAGCCAACATGGACGACAAACTAGGCATGTGCCGATATTCAAGTTTTCAAATTCATATCGCAACATTTGTCGTTATCACGGGTTACAATAATATCACAATTTTAAAATTTATAAAAATGATTACTAAAGAATTATATCTTATTCAAACTCAAGTACTGCCTAGAAAGGCTGCCTGTCTAGGGAATGTGACGGAATTGTGATAACACAATGACATTATGCATCGTATAAATGATTATCGGCACATGCCTAGACAAAACGCACTGATGCTCCTAAGACGCTAATTTCACGCTCGTCAGAAAACCCATCCGTGACCAGGGGAAGTGACCTCATCACCTCTTTAGGTGTGTTTTTAGGGGCAAAGATGTCACTGTGATAGGTATGTGTGTGTGTGGCACAAATGTCTTTTCGCTATTAAAACATGGCCTCCGTCTCTCATCCAGGATATAAATAGTGAGAGAGAGAGAGAGAAAGAGAGAGAGAGAAATAGACTGAAGGAGAGAGAAACAGGAAGGGATAAACCATTTTAAGGCACTCGGCGGGGGGGATTTCCCTCACGAAAGGTCGGTTAAGCTGACGTTCATGCCAACGTCGGGCCCTACGTAGGGCACAGGGTGGACGCCTTTAGGGAACTCGGGACTCATGACACGGCCGTTCTCCCCTGTGCTCCCAGTGACAGACAACCTCGCCTTGTTCCTCATCGCATCCGAAAAGGTCACCTGGAAAACACACACACACACACACACACACACACACATAGTGGTGAGGTTTAGGAAAATCTATACATAGTCTGTTTGTACCTTATCATGGAGACTAGGGGTGGAACGATATGCCCCTTTCAAAATATCATGAATTTGGGATAATATTGTCATTTTTGTGTATTATGGAATATTTCTATTTTGCTAAAAAAATTTAATTTATTCAAGAAATTACCTTCTGACGCCAAAATAGAGTCGATCAGCCAAAATCTTTAGATGTTTCTTTTAAGATCTTAAATTTTTGTTTAAATTCTATCTCATTCAAAATCTTTTGTGTGACTTCCTGATCTAGTTTAGGACACAGTGAGACTTCCTGTCTTCTCTAAAATACTAACAAAACTTTACCGTATAGCTGAGCGCTGTAAGGTTTTTGTGAGCGCCGCCATCTTGGAAAACTACAATCACTTAATTTTTTCTTGAGCAGTTTGGTCTCACTCGACCCTTTAAAATAAACAAGTAATTCCACTTTGAATTTATTCAACAGGATAACTACTTCACCCACAAATCCTATGCGCTAATCTAGCAAACTAGCTAACATAGCTAATGAACAGATCATGGTTGTCATGGTAACATAATATTATATTTAACATGTTTGACTGGCTTTAGATAAATCAGTGAGAATTTCAGCATGTAAATCGAGACTCTGGTAATGAAATTCCACTCGTGAGAGAGACGTGAGCTAGTTTACTAGCTAGTCCACATGTTTTAAATTTGCGTATTTATGTATATTCACTGATCTTGGCATTTTTATTTTTAGTCATTTTCAAGGCTTTAAAGACATTTTTTTATGTCACCATGTCTGTGTTTTCTAGACATGTTCTATGTCTCTATGTCTGTGTTTATTCCTTATTTAATTAACGTATTATTGTACAGTTTACACTTTAAATATAACATTATGTGACTTAGCTATGCACACACTGGGTGACTGGCTACGTTTAGGTTTTGGGGGACGCGTGTAACTGATATATCCGATATACGTAACTATTTAAGATTCCATTATCATGGAATACTGTCATACAGATAAATCGTTACACCCCTAGTGGAGATGTTGATGTAAACCAGATACAATATGAAGTAGAAGAACATTCAAAATGGAGACACGAAACAAATAAAACATCATCACTGACATTACTGTAAATACACACCGATCAGTTAATCACATTAATCACACTCACAGGCATTATGATAACCCTGTGTCACACTAGCTAGTCCCTGGCGTCGCTTGTGGGCGTGGCCTGTTCACCATTTTTTAGTTCTAGTGCTAAATGGTAGAAGTGATGTATCGCTTCTAAAGCTAACTAGTTAAACACAAATTAAATAACGCACTAATCAGTGTGAAAACCCATGGCATGATTTACATTTTATGATGTTGTATTAGCTCCATTAGATTAGCAAAGTGGGCTAACTGTACTAGCTACATACACTCACCAGAGACAGCAGCGATCTCTGCTACTTCCTTCCAAGCTTTATTTTTTGCATAACGTCTCCATATACATTTAATGAGAGGTCGTATATGACAGGAGAAGATGAAACCACGCTTATACGTTTTTTCTAACATTTTTGCAGGAACTAATCACAGGCAGGAACTAAAGTTCCAGTTCCAGTTCATCCCAAAGGTGTTCAGTGGGGTTGAGGTCAGGTCTCTGTGCAGGACACTCGAGTTCTTCCACTCCAACCTTCACACACCATGTCTTCATGGAGCTCACTTTGTGCACAGGGGCATTGTCATGCTGGAACAGGTTTGAGTCTCTTAGTTCCAGTGAAGGGAAACTGTAAAGCTACAGCACACAGAGACGCTCTATACAATTGTGTGCTTCCTGCTTTGTGGTAACAGTTTGGAGAAGAAGCACATGGGTGTGATGGTCAGGGTGCACATACTTTTGGCCATATAGTGTAGTTGAAAAAATACAAACGTAGAAAATGAACATCGCCTGTCACTCTGTTGCCTACTAGTGTGAAAACAGGGTAATAACGATTATGATGATGATGATGATGATATTGATGATGAGGAACAACTGAACAGTCATACACGAAAACCAAACGAAAGATGGAGGAAGGAAAGTGTTTAATGTTTCACTCATTACGGGTGACGTAATGAGGCTCGGGAGGGAAAATAAGACATTACTGCATTACATACGATCCACCTTCGTCCAAAATCTCCTCATTCACTAGCACACTGAGGGGAAATGGGGTAGATGGAAAGCGTGCACTGGGGGAGGGGGAGAAGAATAGCACAGATTCGACGGCCGCGTATCCTACCCCCTTAAATTTTTACACTTTCGATCCCATATACGTTGTACCCTTCCTTATAAGTGGCAAAATTCTGAGAATTCTGCGAGGAAGTGGGATTAATATTCTGTGCACTCTTTGCCACCTTCATGCGCTTGGCCTCAGCGCGCGACTTGTAACAGAACTCGACCAGAGCCACCAGCATGGCCAGGCCCAAACCGCCCACCAGGATGTAGAACACACCGGCCACGTTGCTCAGGCTGAGCGCACTCGTCTTTTCCTGAAAGAATGTACACAAAACGGATGTAAGAATCCAGAAAGGGAGGCGCGAACACTCTCAATACACAGCAACCAATAAACACGTCAATACAAAGCACAATTCAGAGAAAAATAAATGGAGAGGTTGGAGGAGGATGTAAAATCTGGTGCTGCTGAGAGACAAGATGTTTCAGATGGACGTTCTAGTAAGGACGAAGATTTTAACGTAGGCGTGTATTAAAATGAAATTTGATGTCTTGTATCTAATCACAATAATCCTCTTTTCTGTTTCATGGAAAAAAAAAAAACTAGGCGCAACACAGATGACTCGTTAACAAAGACAAGGACGTTTTAATCACAACTTTTAGCTCACAAGGAATCTGCTAATGTTTTATCACATTAACGATATCATTACAATATTAATATAAATAATTACACTGTCGTTTGGAGGTGTATCGCATCTGCCCAGATTCTGGCTCTATTAAATTTCCACAATCCTCATTTATCCCCCATTTAGTCCCTTTAGTTTCACCAATTTCCTTATATGGTCAGTTTCCTGTTCTAGTTTCCTGTTACCATGGTAATTAATGAATCTTACTTGTTACATGTTGCTTGTTAGCCCTGATTAATTCTCTGTGATTACGTTTACATGCACATCAAATTCCATTTAAGGTCTATATTCGGGTTGCAGCCATATTCCGAATACGATGTTTACATGCGTACGGGCATCGGAATATTCCTGTATACAGGGTTGTTGTGAGTATTCCGATCTACACACGCGCTTTTCCTTTCCCGCTGTTATTTCCCGAGAGATTCACAATGCTGCTGTTGGTTACAGAGTATGCTCACTTATTAGTTTTGTTACCAGTTTTTCACACTAATTTAATTAGGACTCAAACACTTCTCACAATCAAAAATTCCCGACAGCTCCGCCTCAGAATGGAAAGGGTCGGGTAAGCATCTGTTAAGCTGAGCATCTGTTAGTACCCATAATTCCTTGAGGACTGAGCAGGCGCATATATCTCCTTTCAGTGGATTTTCTGAATAAGGTGTTTACATGCAACAAATTAAATCCGATTAAAACGGGCATATTCCAGGGATGGGAATCGGAATTTGGGGAATCAGAATATTGTCTTAATCTGAATCGTGCAATCAGATTGCGGCATTTACATTATTGAATACTAATTACAATATCACCAAATTCCGATTAATATCGGAATATTGATGTGCATGGAAATGTCATCTGTGTTTCTCGTTGCATTTGGTGAGCTATCTTAGAAGAAAGTGTTTCCTCATTGGTTCTGTGGATGGTTAGGAGTTCATAACTCTCTAAAGATGTTCCTTTCTGAAAAAGAAACCTTTTGTTGTAGGGTTCTACATAAAACCTTTAAGAGATGCTAAACTGCTTATAGCTGCTAGAATATAAGTGAGAACAGGAACTAACTTGTTTCTCAGATTAGCCACAATATTAACCGTAACTGTCGATGGATAAAAAGTGCTATTTTACACATTTGCGTTCAATAAATGAAAAAAAAAATGTAATCATTGGCAAATTGCGCAAGTTGCTGTGGTACTAGCGGATATCATTTTGTAATGAGACTAATAAGACTATGGCGAAGAAATAAATTCAAAACTATTTCTTGAAATAAACAATAAAGATTCTTTATGATGCCATCAGATTTGTAACCATAGCAACCATCGTATAACAAGGAAGCAAGACGTGTAGCAAGCGGTTATTTTCGTTAATGT
>NC_069716.1:1354274-1376774 GCF_027358585.1 Pangasianodon hypophthalmus
GCTTACTTGGGTGTTGCATTGCGTTTACCCATAAGGCTTTGCTCTCTGGGGCTGACCTTGGAATCACCTCCCCCGCTGCCGCACTCGCCTTTGTCGTACCACCATTTGTTTTTCAATTTGTCCAACAGGCCTTGCTCATTCAGTTTTAGAACTGCGAGGTTAACCGCATTTCTTGAAAACGATAAAACATAACTTGTAAGACAGGGTGAGCCAACGTTTTTTTAACCAATGGTCCTTTTTTTTTAAAAAAAAAAACTTTCCCCAAAAATCTTTTCCCTACAAATAATGTTCAATTTAATGAATATTTTTGTTTCTTGTTTCCTCTTTCCTTCCAAATACATTCAATTCTTCTATATTTTTTACAGTTAATCCAATTAATGCATTAATTAAGCACTATATCCAGGAAGAGAGGAACTCTCATCTTAGTCAATCAGGGGAAGTTAAAATGACGGCCATCTCAATCAAATTTTGGACTAATTAAATTTTTCTACAGAAATAGTCAGCATTATAACAAAGAGCATAAACACATTTCAGTATTTAAACCCACGCAGTGCCACCTGTCATGTGATTACGGCTAAATTTGGACTCGTCGGCCCGATTCGACTCCAAACCTCTTTAGTTTTTACGTCTTTAAATAAAAATGTGTACTGCGAAGGTTTTGGGCAAAAACAACCATCATTAAAATATCACAAAATATCATCAAGAAGCAAACACTAAACAATAAACAGTAAGATCAGTGAGTAGAGAGAGAGAAGAGAGAAGAGAACATTAAAATATCAGAACATTAACATTTATAAGAGACAGACAGTGCAGGAAGATGGAAAAGTCACCCGAAACTTGGTTTTAATCATAATTAACTGATTCAAATGACAAAAAAGTAAAATAAATAAACCAATAAATTTAAATAAAAGCATAGAAGAAGCTACAATTTTACCCTCATCAAGAATTGTGGAATTATGATGAATATGTAAATTGAATTTGGCCTGAATTTGCATATTGGAACCTGATTGGCTCTGATTTTTTATGATGCAATAACACTATCCTGTCACATGTTCCGGATGAATCAAAATTGTCCAAAATTGTCCAAAATTGTTTTTAAGCCTTTTCTTAAAAGAATGTGCAAATCTCTTGATAGATAATCATTTATAATTATTTATAGTTAACGTTTTAAACTAAAATAAACAGCTTGATACAGTAAACATAAAAGAATTAGATACAATAAGAGCCCAGAAGCAGCTACACTTTTACTTTCATGAAGAAGTGATAAAAATGCTGCATATGCAAATTAAATCTGACCTGAATTTACATGCTGGACCCTGATTGGCTCTGACATTTTATGATGCAATAACACTTTCCTGTCGCTTGTTCCAGAGGACTTCAATTCGTCCAGTAAGTTTTTAAGCCTTTTCTTAAAAGAATGTGGATTTTTTTAATAGATTAATACTTATGTCAATTTAATATTTAATCACCAAAAACATGCTTTTTAAAGTGTAATAAACTGATTGATAAGTGAATGATGACGTTTTCCAGTCACATGTTCCTGAGAGTTTCCTGGTAAAGATTTAAGCTGTTTCTTAAAAGAACATAGATTTTTTTTTTTTTTTTCAAAAATATTTCATCATTTAGTCATGAAAACACAATTTATAAAGTTTAGGGTGACTTTAAATATGCAAAAAACTTCAGTTCAAGTGAATAATGAATTATGCAAATTTGCTGTATATCCCTGATATTAATAGTGATGCAGATTTTCTATCTGTTGGGAAAAGCTTTAAAAACCTGATGCTCCTGTGTTTTTCATTCTGTTTGGCGAATTTGGTTTCAAATATTTAACAAATCAGAAACCTACCATCATTTCAGATCATATTCTCTGTCTACTTCCTTTCTTTAAACATAGTCGATGCTCATTTATTCCTCCACTCTAAATTTACTTCAGATTTGTGGGTTTTTTTTGTTGTATATAATTTTTTTTAAATAATTTGCCTCGACTAGATCTGTCTTATACCAACCAGGTGACATGAGCACAGCTGCATCAGGGTAGGTGGGATACTATAACAACATTGGGCACATTGTTATACTATTCCACCCACCTTAATGAGGATCCTTTGGGCGTGGCGATGCCGTAGCCCTTGGAGTCGAGGTTCCCGCCGACCTTCATGGTGTCGCAGGGCTTCCGCTGCTCGATGTACTCGTTCATGGTGGACTCCAGCAGGTAGGCGTACTTCCCTTTCGACTTGCGCACTCTCATCACTCCCTCCGCCGTCGTTTTCACGAAGACGGACGGCTCGGCGCTGCGCATGTACGCCCACATCTTCTCAAAGAGAGCAATTTTGGATCGCTGGAGGAAAAATGAGGAGGAAAAGAGAGACACGAGGGACATCATGCTGCTGTTTTATGTAGAAAAATGTCCAAAAAGTCCAATAAAAACAGTACTTCATCTTTTTCCCCTAATATAATAAGGATGTTTTATTACATTTATAGATTATCACAATTTTACAGCATGTCAGACTAAAAGAGAGGAAAGGGAGCGGTGTATGTTATGTTAAAAAAAATTATGACATTATATTAGATTTACTGTATAACTAATATTTTACACATTTTATATTAGATTTTCTTGCAATTTTTTTTTTTTTTTTAAATTGTTATCAGTGTCATGAAAAGAGAAAAAGCTGTGAAACTGAGATGCTGTATTAGTGCCATAGAATCATAAAATAATAATAATTTATGACCCTTAGTATGTTAAGTTTACGTTAATTTGACAATATCTATACCTTTTCACGTCTGGAAATCTGGTGCTTTTGATCATTTTGATTTGTTTGCTATTTGGTTTGATTTCATTTCACATTGCACACAATTTAAAGGGAAAAAAGTCTGAATGGCGTGAAAGGCTGTCACGTCAACCCCGGAATCAGCGTCTAACTACAACTCCCAGAATGCTACATGGCCTACAAACATGGCCGCCGCCGACTACAATACCCAACACACACAAACTCTATAACGTCCAACCTCGCCTTCATTCTAATCACACACACCTGAATCCAATCACAGCCACAGTATTTAAAGACTCTCATTCCACTCACTCAGTGTTCAGTATACGCGCCGTGTTTTTCATGCTAGTTGGAATCATATTTGTTTGACATCCAGCGTTTATTTTCTCTTTTTTGCTCTCTTCCAAAGCTCCAGAATAGTGTATATGGAATCTCATATCAAAATTAATCACAATTTAATTCAAGAATTTCTCTAATCATCACTAAAATGGACGTCTCAGTAACAAAAGTAATAATAAAAGTCTGAGCCTGAGTAGAAATCAGGATGTTTATTAATCTATACTGAAATAAAATGATTTAATGAAGCTCCATGTCTTCAGTTCCACTATGAGACGTTTCTAAGCATCTTCAAAGCTCCTACCATGAAAAACTCTTTGGTTGATCCGGAGTCGAGCGTCCCGTAAGCGATCTCGGTCTGTTTGGCCAGATCCTCGGCGCTCTCGATGGGCGACACCATCCTCTCCACGGTGAGAAACGCAGCCAGGTTGGCCGTGTACGAGGAGATGATGATCAAAGTGAAGAACCACCACACGCCGCCCACGATACGGCCCGAGAGAGACCTGAGAGACGTTTTACATCATGTTAGAAACTCATCCAGTCCTCGTTTTACTGCTGTGAGCCTCTAACACTAACAACACTGAATTCCCCAGCAAGTACTGCAGTTTTCACTAATAAACGTCCACAACAGTGTGTTTTTATTTCTGTTTAATACTGAGTCCCTACCTCGTGACTTCAACACTGTCGGAACATGCGCTTTTGCAGTTTAAACAAACTCTGCGGCTTCACAGTAATTTGAGAAACATGAAGTCAATCGTATAAATCAAAGTAAATAAATACATTTAACATGTTTATTTAACATGTATGGAAGGAGTCTCCAGTGTCAGCGCTTTGTAACAGTCAGAGGTAAAGCTGTAGCTTTAAGTTTTCCGACGTCTTCAGGACAGAGGAGTTTACGCTTCTTTTGCGGTTTCACAATAACGTGTAACAAGCTGCGATTTTTTTTGTCTTATTAACTTCAAGAGAGAGAATAAAGAGAAACTGGTGAGGGAACGACTGTTTATAGCTGCTGTAACGTAAGTGACAACAGGAACTAACTTGTTCTGAAGAACATTAAATGTAACTATAAACAGATAAAAAGTACACTCTTTCATTCCTTAAAAAAATAAAACTTGTGATTGTTGGCAAATTGCTGCGGTATCAGAGGAATAAAACACATGGGGACATGCTGTTATAGGAAAATAATCAAGTTTGTATAGTAACAGTAACTTCACTTCATCACACCATCTGATCGTTGATTATTTTTCTATAACAGCACGACACACATTGTTTTCTTATTTACATATATACATTCTCTTGACACTCCAATGAGCTCCATGGAGAGAATATGAAAGTTTATTGATTGATTGATTGATTGATTGATTGATTGATTGATTGTGTTCTGTTTATCTACACACCTACATCCTCAACCTTTCTTCTGTTCTGTAAAGGATCTGATTAGGATCAGTTCAGAGCAATGCCTTCTGGGTAATCTGCTTCTACAGTGATGTCATCTTGATTTCTCATCTTTGCTCCTTCATAACAGATGCTAATTTATTCAAATGGATTCAGGACAAAACGAAATGCTGTAAACGTGGGTTAGAATGTGACTTTGAATGTATGATCAGGCTTTAAACCGAATTTTAAAATAATCATAATAATGAGGCTTGGGAATGTATAATACTCTTCTATAACTTTTCCATTACAAAAGAATAAATTATGTAACTTTTAATAGCTACTTTGGATCATTTTATAAATGCTGTATGACTAATGAGTGGCTTTGTGGCATTGAAAAGCTTTGCTGGTACGATCCGTGTCTCCGTGCTGCTCATAATTCAAGTGTAGAATTAAGAAAGGTGGTCTGAAAAAATAAAAGCCTCCAAATAGTGCTTTTCTTAAAAAAAAAAAGAAAATCGTAAACCCTACTTGTGTGGTAAAGCGGTAGGTCATGCAGCATATCTTGTATAATGCTTGTATAAAAATTAGCAGGAAATTTAGAGCTAAAGAAATTAATATAGCATAATATATAATTCAGGTCCTTACTCAGCTAGTGTGTAAACCAGCTAGTTATCCATCTGAGTTAGCAAGCTGATGCCATACACACATACATGAAATTAAACGGTTAACTTGTGGATTCTGATTGGTCAGAAGGTGTTGATTTATTTTCTATAACAGCAGCTCTGACAGTAGTGCAGGTTTATGTTAATGCGCTTCGTTTCTATAGTAACAGCTCATTCACAGGGACGTGTACAGCGGACGCTCCACATAAACTGTTTAAAAATTTAAAAACGTGTGTTTCAAGCTTTCTGTAAGGAGAAATGTGTTAATGTAACGTTTATGGAAGGAGTCTCCAGTGTCAGCGCTTTGTAACAGTCAGAGGTAAAGCTGTACGTTTTCTGACATCTTCAGGACAGAGGAGTTTACGCTTCTTTGTGGTTTCTCACTAACATGACAAGCTGCGGGGTTTTTTTTTGTCTTATTAACGTCATCTTCCAGAGATAGAAGAAAGAGACGCTGGTGACGGAACGACTGTTTATAGCTGCTATAACGTAAGTGAGAACAGGAACTAACTGCTACAACATTAAATGTAACTACTGCAGGTGTGGCAAATTACTGTGGTATAAGAGGAATAAAACACTCGGGGATGTTTGCTTAATCACACCATCTCACTAGTGATTATTTTATGATTAATTGCATAAACTGTATAATTTCTTGCACTTCCCCAATCACTGCTTCCTTATTAGGTCAGTTTTATCACGTGCTCTTTGTCTAGCGTATGTTATACTACAGGATTTCCTTCAGTTTTGTGTTCCTTTGGTTCCCTAGTCCAATTATTTCCAGTTTTTATTCTTCTACTTTCCATAATTTCCTACTTATTCTAGATTAATTCATGTTCTGCTTTCATCTGGCTTTGTCCTCTGCCTGCAATTTTATCATTTACAGGATACAAATTTACCTCCTGACTGCCCGAGGTCACCCTCTCACTAAGGACACTGTGATTTGTGACACGGCTGCAATAAAGAGACTGCAGACTTACATCATATCCGTCTGAGCCATAATGGAATGTAACAAATCAGAGACGAACCTTGGCGAAATATCACATCCTTGTCTCATAAAGGCTCCGAGCGAGAACCAGAGGCTGTTAAATATCCCAAATTCATTCGTAGACTCGCTGGTCTGGATCTGTCCGTCCTCGTATTCCTCCGTGTGCCATTCGTACGGGCTGAAACGGCTGACCAGGAAGAGCACGACGCTCACGCCGATGTAGGCGAACACGATACACATCCAGATCTCGTACGCCAGAGGGTCCAGGAACGAAAACACGCCCGGCTTGGACTTCTGCGGCTTTTTGATCATGATGGAGATGCCCAGGCTCATGAAGGGCTTCGAGAAGTCGATCACTTCCTCTCTGACCAGCGTGATGGTCAGTGGAGCCACGGCAATGTCAGCTTTCTGTAGAGGAAGAGTGGAAGTAGAAGTGTTTTGTGCTCGGAGTGCACTTTAAAGTAATTTTTTATCATTTTTATAAACCATAGCCAGTGTGTTAGAGTCTCACAGTCACTGCGACTCAAATTATTAATGAATTTATTATTAGTGAAACTTCTCCATGCTGCCATGTTACACTTCACTTAGTCTGCTTTTGTTACAGTTAGGCAAATTTACAAATGTAAATAAACGCAAATTCATGAACTATAGACTAGTACCTGAGGAAAGGATTAAAAACATAGAACTAATACGAGCGAATGTATTATTATTTGCAGTATTACTTCTGTCTGTTTTGTTTCATTTAGTTACAAATTACTATTACACAATCTTTATTACTGTTACAAAACGTTGATTACTATTTCAAAATGTTACTTACTATTACAAAATGTTTATTACTTTTACAGAATAATTATTATTATTACAAAACGTTTGTTACTTTCCAAATCATTTATTACTATTACACAATGTTTGTTACTATAGAAAAACATTTATGATGTTCTTTATTTCTGAAAATCCTTTGTTAGATTTGCAAACTATTCATTACTCTAACAAAATGTTCATTATTATTGAAAAATGTTATTACAATTGCACATTGGCTACTAATGCAAAATGTTTCTTATGGTAATTACAAGACGGCAGCTTAAAAGTTGTACTTGGGGAAATTTGTGGTTTCTATGGAAACACATACAACACTTGCTGTATAGTTGTGCTATGTTCATTAATGATATACTTTTACCAGGGTTTAGTTGCTAATATGACAAAAAAAGGGCTATTTCAGATTTATTCAGGAGAAATTATTAAATTACTTTTGACATAACGTTTAAACTCATGTTAATCACCATCAATTTAAAAAAAAAAGAAAAGTTAAAATGCACAGAATGAGATTTCACCTAACATTTCAGAGTGGTCTGTTGCTGTGGTCAGGTTTTTGAACATGCACATAAACACAAGATGGAAATCTGTTTTTAATGAATAGATAGAAAACAAATTTACATCACTACGTTATTAATGACTCCAAGCTCTCAGTTTTTAGACACTGAGCTGCCAGATTTATTAGATTACGATCTAGAGCACTTCATCATTTTTTCCACTCACCCCATAAACCAACTCTCCGACCATCCCGTTCCAGATCTTCGTCTCTGCGTCTCGGGCTCCGTATTTTCCATCCCCTACTATTTTCAGGCGATATTTAAAGCCGCAGTGTTTGGCGATTTCAGCTGCCAGGTCGACACAGTAACCCTCGTACCTCTCGTTATCCACGAACAGGTCTGCGTTCTTCTTCAGCATCACATACGGTGCTTCCTGAAACGGAGCGCGCACTTCTTCACACGGTTCACTACACAATTCACTACAATTACAACTCTTTTGGACTGACAAGTGCAAAGGTTTGAAAAAGAAGATTTACTGCTATTTTATAGATTATGCACCAAAAAACAGTATCCATAGGAGTAAAAAAATAATGTGGGCATGTCCTGAAACATTCAGAACATTCAGAACATAAAACATCAAACCATCTGAAGTTAGTTATATAAATTATTAGAAAATATCTGCATCATCTTCAGTTATTTTGATTTTTGCACTGTTCATATCTAGTGTGCACCATTTTACCATTTTTGTACTAAACCAATCAAATATGTCACATTTTCAGCCTTCTGTATTTCATCCTAAGGGTGCACAAACTTTTGGACTTGACTGTAAACTGTGCCGTGAGATCTGTAACTCTGAGTCCACTTCTGAGATCTGCTATTTTTTTATTTTTAGGGGTTAATGATAAATATTTTTATCATGTGCGATTCCTGTAATGGACTTCGTGTTAGGAGTGTACATGCAATGCCATCTGCAGAAATTATGACATCACAACTGTTCTTAACTGCTAAAAAATGCGTTTGTCTCCGTTTTTTTATAATTGATGCTTGAAATATAAGGAATGTTTCTCTTTGGAATAGTTTTTGATCACTTTCAGATGCAACCGTACCTGAAGCTCTGTTAATTAAAGTGCTCAAAGTTCTCACCAGAATGGTGGTGACTATCACCGTCTTGTTCTCCAGACCCATCGTATCATTGGGGAAAAGGTCCGATTTTGTGACCGCCATCTTGTCCATTTCATTCCAGTAACCAATCTGAAAAACAGATGCGCGAATAATGAGAACTTTATTCTCTGACATTATTCACATTGAGCCATTAACACTCAAGCTCCATAGAAAAAACCAAAAAGGTTCCTCTTCAGATCGTTAATGGTTCTAGCTCTCAAAAGAGATTCTACTAAGAACCTTTTAAGAAAAGGAAACATTCCTTTGCAGAACCCTAAAGGGTTATTCAGTTGGTCACCTTGATAAAAACCTTTTTTGTTAGAACTATCTAGGACCTTAGAACAGATGGTTTCATGTAGAACCCCTTTAGGATGCTAATGATCTTTAACTCTCAGTAGAACCTTTGATGGACCCTTTTGTCCAAGAGTGTAGCTAGTTAGGTAGGTGTGTATGTTGCTTACACCTTTAAAGGATTTAAATAATTAAACCTAGAGGGTTCTTGGTTAGCTAGTAGAAGAGAACTCCCTTTAAGGTTCTAAGTAGAACCAACCTCGCTTTAGAGAAAGGTTTCCAAGTGGAACCCCTGTAGAATCAACGGGACCTTGATGAACCCTTTTTATCTAAGAGTGTTGCTGATGTAGTCTACAATCCTTTGTCGCTCTGTGGGAACCCTTAAGGACTCTACAATAGTGTTTTCCTATTAGAGAGGGTTCCAAGTAGAACCCCTTAACAATCCAAAGAACTACCAAGGAACCATTTTTTTCATAATTTGCTCCTAACCATTCGAATAACTACCAGAGAACCCATTTTCTATAAGATAGTAGGCTCTTGCCTATAAAAACAAACCTCTAGAACCAAATCTCAAAGGGTTCTTTGGTTTATTGATGTTGGGGAACCTTTAAAGGTTCTATGTAGAACCCTAAAACCGAACTGTTGATCATCCAAGGTACTGCTGACAAACCTGTTTTTCTAACACAGCAAAGAGTAGTCATCTATGTTTCCTACAATCTTTGGATAAAAATTAAATCAAGAACCGTTAACTAATCTAAAGAATCCTTGTCTAGAGCAGTTAACTCTCCAAAGAATGTTTCAGAAACCTTTTTAGAGACAACAGACCGTGTTACTGTTTTGGTTTGACCTTCTAAAGGGAACTTCTAGGACTTAAAAAGCCCTATGTAGAACCCAGACAACAGAAAGTTGAGAAAGAAGGTTTCAAGTGGAACCTCTAGAAGATAAGAACCCTTAAAGAAGCCTAAAAGGAGGGTGGAAACGACATACTGATAGTTAAAAAAAAAAAAAAAAAAAACGAAACTTATTTTCCTCCGTGTCTTCCCATTAAAAAAAGGAATAGTTTTAGAATGGACTTGTACCTTAACAGGACCGTTGTTCTTCAGCTCCATGACGTGGACGGTGTAATTCACTCTCCTGCCGTACTGATCGAACTGGATGTTTCCGGTTAGACCTTCGACTCGCACCTGAGAACACGAGCACGTGATGAACAACATGGAGAAAAAAAACCTGATTTTACCTGAAACCTCGACTCTCGTTTCCATCCCACCTGGTTTAAAACTGTACATAAACAAACCTGAAAATATCCGTTCTCCTCTAATTATAGGCTCATTATGTCTTGTGGGATATATATAGGTGTGTGTGTGTGTGTGTGTGTGTGTGTATGTGTGTGTGTGTGTGTGTGTGTGTGTGTGCTGTTCACCTGTTTTAGCGCACGTTCGATCTCCACACCCTGAGCCCACGGCACGGCCGGGTTAGCCAGACAGTCTCCGTTATTAGCCCTGCGCGAGATGTCGATCCTCTGCTTGTGCAGGTAACGAAACGCTTCCGTCATCACCTGCACGGCGTCGTACGTCAACGCCGAAGTGTACTGAGGAAAAACAGACATCATGGACTTTGGAATTCTGGGATATTAGCAATTTAGCGTCCTTACATGTGGACTATTACTGATGTGCAAGCTCTTACATCACATTTCGAGAATATTTCAGAGATTCTAGCTCTCACCCTGATCTTGCTGTCAGCTCCTGGATATTCCTTTTCTTCCAGAGCTTCCCAGCGCTGGTCAAATTTGGACACGAGAGGATCTTCAAAGTCCACAATCTGGAATCCTGACACGTTTGCTCCGCCGTACTGAATTTTAGACAAGTCTCCATCCACAAAGCCCTGAAAGGTAAGAGTGAAGAAACAGGACATTAATTTATTCGTGCTAAAAGCTTTTTTTTGCAGAATACTTAAGTTTACAAAACACTGTAGTGTACGGAATACTGTAGTGTACGGAATACTGCAGAGTAAAGCATATGGAAAAAGTGTACAGAATTACTAAAGTATACGGAATACTAAAGTATATGGAATACTGAGTGTACAGTATATCCGTGTATGGTATACTGAAGTGTAAGGAAGTATGTGGAATACTAAAGTTGGCAGAATAGGGAATACTGAAGTGTGCTGCATACTGAAAATACTGCATAGTAAAATGTAAGGAATACTGACGAGTAAAGTATAATGAAGTGTAAGTGTAGGGAATACTGCAGTGTAGGGAATACTGAAATGTAAAGTATAGCAAATTGCATGGAATACTGAAGTGTATGGAATACTGACGTGTAAGGAATACTGAAATGCATGGAATTCTGAAGTGTAAAGCATAACGAAGTGTATGGAATACTGAAGTGTAAAGTATAATGAGGAGTAAAGTATAATGAAGAGTAAGGAATACTGAAGTTTAGAGAATACTAAAGTGTATGGAATACTGAAGTGTAAGGAATACTGAAATATAAGGAATACTGTAAGGAATACTGAAGTGCATGGAATTCTGAAGTGTAAAGCATAACAAAGTGTATGGAATACCGAAGCATAAGGAATGCTGAAGTGTATGGAATACTAAAGTATATGGAATACTGAAGTGTACAGTGTATTGAAGTGTAGGGAATACTGAAGTGTAAAGTATAATGAAGTGTAGGGAATACTGAAGTGTACAGTGTATTGAAGTGTAGGGAATACTGAAGTGTAAAGTATAATGAAGTGTAGAGAATGCTGAAGTGTAGGGAATACTGAAGTGTACAGTGTATTGAAGTGTAGGGAATACTGAAGTGTAGGGAATACTGGTGCATACGTAATACCAAGCTCTTATGTTTAACTATTATATTAACCAAGTTACATTGCAGTCCTGTAACATTTGGCTAGTTATTACATTAACCAAGTTCCCTGTCGAGTTAGCAAACATGGGCCAACTAATATACTACCTAGCAGGCTGGCTAAGGTATTAGCTTTTTTATTAGCCAGTTGTAATAGCATCCTAGCTAATGTATAACTCCTATTATAATGTGTAATTAAAAGCAGTACTTTATGCTAAAGAGCTGAACAGGAAGGTTAGTGCTGATGTCACATGATCACATTTGTGTGTAAATGGTGTTATTTTGTGGATGATTAGCGTGTCACTCACCAGGTTGGCTATGATGTAGTGATATCCTTTAACGTGCCTCCCGATCGTTATGATCTGTAAAATAAAACACAGGAAATGATCATGAGATTAAATCTTGTACCAAAACATTTCCTCACTTGGAAGTGGATGTATTTTATATGATATGAAGGAAATGGTACAGTCCACACGCGTTCATACACACCACGACGCTGTGCTGTGTTTTGAGTGTGTGTCGTGTGTGAGATGAAGCCGTTATTATTGATTCTCTCGATTGCTCAAACACACTTCCACAACGCTTAAAGACTAATCAATGAGAGAGCCGCGAGTCTCGGACTAAATAAGCCATAGCGTGAAGAATGGTGAGTGTGTTCTCCAGCATCTGTGCGGATCTCATTAGTGACACCGCGGTGAGAACGAACAATCCAGACGCTTTAAAACCACAAATCAACCGCAAGCCAGACGCTAATTAGCTTTTAAAAACAAGACAATTAACTGCCATTGTGTCATTTTAACGTTTCTTTTCCGGACTGCTCGTTTTTTCTTTTCACATACACAGATGCGTCCAGAAGAGTTTGCTAGTAAACAATTAGCATCCTTTCAAGAAAGCGCCAAAAATCAAAACAGTAAAACTTATTGAAATGTTCGTAAGTTTTTCAGACGATGACATCAAGAGGCCAGTCGCTGCATTTAAACACATCTCCGTCATCACAGATCATCTGAAGTGGTTCTACTATGAAGTGTCGATACAAGTCATCTTATAATTCTGCACTCTGATTGGTCAGAAGGTGTTGATTAATTTTCTATAACAGCAGGTCTGACAGTAGCGCAGGTTTATATTAATGCGCTCGTGCTAATACGTTATCGTTTCTATAGCAACAGCTCATTCACAGGGACTTGGATGTGGTGAAGTTTTCTGTGAGGAGACGTTTATTTAACATGCATGGAAGGAGTCTCCAGTGTCAGGGCTTTGTAACAGTCAGAGGTAAAGCTGTAACTTTAAGTTTTCCAACAAGTTTTCCGAGGAGTTTACGCTTCTTTGCGGTTTCTCTCTAACATGACAAGCTGCGATTTTTTTTGTTTCTAGAAGAGAAGGAAAAAAGAGAGGGAACGACTGTTTATAGCTGCTGTAACGTAAGTGACAACAGGAACTAACTTGCTTCATTGACATTAAATGTAAGTATAAATGGATAAAAAGGAGTATTATTTAATTGTTTAAGGACAGTTCTCTAATTAATAAATTATGATGATGGATTAATAATAACTGAAACTAGAAATTTAGTTACATAAAATAGAACAAATTTGGTATTTTTGTATTATTCAAATGTACAAAAGCAAAACAAAGCCTGCATTTGATTAAATGCTGGTAAATATACATGGTGTAAGTGATATAAAATGTAATGAAGCATCAAAATGAGTGAAAAATGAGTATAAATTCAGATTCAGTTCTAAACAACTGCGTAATCCGAACAGTTCATGATATTGACGTTCAGGTTCAGTAGCTCTAATCGAAATGCAGCTCAGTAACGAAACCTGAACAGAGAAAATCAAGTCTGCAGGTGGTTTGAGTTTATTTCCATCACGACGGTGTGAGAGTTTCAGCTCATCACCTGCTCCATGATGTCTTTGACTTTTTCCTGTTCACAGTCCAGGATCACTCTCCTCTCCTTCTTGTTCTCCAGATCCTGGAACAGCGAGCGATACGCCTCGTCCTTCCTGTCGTCCTTCATGTTGCCCACGTTTATAGCCGTCACCTGCCACTTCCTCTCGGCCGCCGTGTCCAGCACCACCTGTAGAGTCGTTAGTCCTGAGGAAAACGTGCAAAAATAAGGTTACTGAGCTGTTTATTTAAAAATAATGAAAAGAAAGAAACATCGCATTTCATCAGAGATAAACAGCTAACACCAAAATGTCCAAATTATGATTAAATTTTCTAAATTTCCTGTCGATCTACACTGATTGCGTGTCTCAAATCACTCCCTATTCACTACACAGTGGTGAAGCTCTTTCTCATTCTAGTAAAAATCATATTCTCTGGATAGTGCAGGTTATTATTACCCATAATGCACTGTAAATCCTCATGATGCGCGCTATTTCTGCACTAAGCACCACGGTGTATATATAGATATAGATTTTTTTCAGCTATAAATACACGAAATAAATGAAGATTGTAGTTGATTATGGGTCATTACATTTACATATTTTCTAATTCTAACTTGTTATTTTAAGTGTTTAAAAGATGAATTCATTCTTCAGCGTTGCATGAAGTATCTCGAAAAAATTAAATCTCAGTGTCCGAGAGAACGGGAAAAAAAAAAAGCAGTCTTAAGCCAAGAGGTAAAAAAAGACGACTATTATGTTTATGTCAATAAATGTTCCGATTTTATTAGATAAATTGCACCTGTCTTTTCTTAAATTATACTAATACAAATATTAACACTTAACAGAAATAACGTTTTTCACTGTTTATGTTTTTGTCGAGAAAATTAGCAACGTTGAAGAAGGCTTTAAGCTCCGCCCACTTCACAATCACGTCCAATGATGTCCTGTAAAACGTTTCCTGATACACACGTCAGCTTCGTTTATAAACTTTACAAACCAAACTGACTAGAGTAGAAACACGTGACGTCACATTGTGTGTTTTTAAAACCCTTTTCCTCAAAATCATTTTTTTTCTATATTCAGAAATATATTTTTAAATGAGCTGCATTTATGAAATTGTACATCTTCATTTCTGTTCTTTAATTAAAAGCATATTACAGTTAGGACATTCTCAAAAACATGATTACTGTTGGGTTTATGTTAGACTTTATACTGAAAAATAAAATATACACATCAAATTATATTTTGAACAGAAATGATTTAAGAAATGATTTTCTGTAAATTTAAGAAATGATTTTCCAACCAGCTTTTCCGTAAAAGTCTTTTTCAGAGCATCTTCACAGTGAAATAAATATATTACTTTTTTTTGGTTTTAGAAAGTACGCAAATCCACTAATATTTAATTAGATAAAATTAGATATTCAGATTAATAAATGTGATTTAATAAATATTCTAATACAAAAAATACTTGTCAGAATATCAGCAATCGAATGGTGAAGATAAATTATTTATTAATCTTATTTATCGTATTCACCTGTAGCTATACCTTCATTTATTATATGTAAAGAATTATTGGATTTTTAGATTCTTTCCATTTTTTTTATTCCTTTAGTTTAACTGTATTATTTTATTCAAAGCCCTTCAGCCGCCTGGGATTTAAACCAAAAATAATAAAATAATAATAATAATAATAATAATAATAAAGTAACATGTCTCAGAGTGATTTTTGATAAAGTTTTCGATTGAGAATAATTTTTATTTTGTCTCACTTTCCTCACAGGAAGCCGGCGTACTATCTGACTCAGAGTCAGTGTGTCTTTCTAACGAGGATTTAAACGCTGCGCTGGAGGAAATGCCGCAAGCTTCCTTTTTATAAAGCAAATAAAACAACCATTTAACACCAATCTTCCATGGGGCCACACACACACACACACACACACACACACGTTGGATATTGGCCTGTCATGCTAAATCAGTTATCACAGTGTCTCACACTTCCTTTCGACTAAAAAGACAATTTTAGACTGTTATTTTCCGTGTCAAATCAATCAGCTGGCAACGTTTTGGACGCCTGGGAGAGTTTCACATCTTTAAAACTTCTTCAAAATGAACTTTTGTTCGTTCCAAAATATGGACTCAATCCTGAAATAAACCAAAATAAACTCCAGAAATGGAAGAGCAGGAGAAAAGGAAAGAACATTGCCAGGAATATTTATTAAAACTTGTACATTTTTGACCCTTTTTAAATGACTGAATTTAATTCACTAATTAAGTCATTTTTGTCACAGATTAATGCTAAATGAATAAACTCATTAACTCGCCCACGGTTACCAACCCGGAGATGATTATTTTCCTCTAACAGCACATCCTGAAGTGTTTTATTCCTCTTATACCACTGCGATTCACCAATGACTACACGTTTTTATTTATTAACCCTTTCAAGCCTAGTGCCACATGCCTGTACATTCTTCTCATGGACTGTTAATTTAAAGATATATTTTTTATATTTTAGGAAAATATACATTGTACATCACCTCCAAATGACTCGAGAGTATTATTGTAAATTAATGTAAACCTCTATAGCTCTGTAAACTATTTTCTACATAAAAAAAATAAAGAATATTTTTTGTGAGAATCTACCAAAAACTAGTAACTTTATTGTTATTTTTGAGTTGATAGTTTTTTTTTTTATAGTTTTTTTTTTATATATATACCTCTTTTACCTCGTGTTGTCATGCAGCAGTCCTAAACTGTGTAAATTCTGTAGAGTCAGAAATGATATTTTCTAAAATGTTGTCTTCAGCTTTACATATTTTAGACCTGAATGTTAAACATTTTGGAAATTGGAAGATTATTTTATTATTTTATTATTATTTCAGTCCTACTCATGGACAATTGGACATTTACTTTTGAATTATTTGATATTTAGATATTTAGATATTTAGACAGAATCAAAATCCATATATCACGCAATTTTAAGTTGAAAAAAAGAGAAAATCTAATGAATCTGGATATGCGTATAAATAATTTATGCATGGAAGAGTTAAAGAACAACTCGCCATACTTTTTATCCATTTAATGCTGTGGAAGGTGAAACAGCTATATGCTAGCATCTTCACTTTCCCTTTTGTTAAATGTTTAAATGATGGTGATTGTGTGTTTTGTTAGCATTACAGCCGTAGATTACAGTTTTTGTGTAAAATTTGTTCCTGATTGTGAAAAGATTAGCTAGAATCTGTGCACTCTGATTAATTCATCCATTAGAAATGTTTAATAGAGAAAAATATGAATTCTGGAGCCTGTTGGATTTGAAGAAACCTGTAGATTGAAAGGTTTTCTTTTGCAAAAGTCACTAGCGAGTCAGAATTTTCCTTTCTCTGGATGTTGACGGAGTGAAGAAAAGAAAACTGAACATAATTTATAATAAATAATTGCATAAATGACATCACGTGCAAATTCAGAGGATGAAGTTTAAGCCTTCGGGTTTAGACGTGTTAGTTAAAGAGAAACAGAAAAACAAAAAGAAATACATAAAACACAAAGAAATAAAAATATAAACTAACATTTGCAATGAAAAATAGAGCTGGGGAAATTTTCAGCAAAAAAAAAAAGAAGAACAAAAGAATAAATGGAATGAATATAATGTTAATTTAAAAGAATTTAATATTTTGTACATTTCTGCTAATTCTATTTAAAATATAGTTTTTAAAATTATATTAAAGACTTCTTTATTATATTAAAGTTATTTATATAATATAATTATATTATATAATTTTATATTAAATAATATAAGATATTATATATTATTTAATATAATTATATTAAGGTATTCTTTGAAATCACATTGGAGTTTTTATTTTAAAAAATTCTTATAGTTGAAAGAATAAATATAAGAAGTTACTATAAACATATGTTATATAATTACTAATATTTTATGATTTATTTATCAGAATACTCAGGATTGTATTACTCCAATTATTTAAAAAACAAACAGCTCATTATATTCATTATATTCATTAATGGAATGAATATAATGTTAATTTAAAAGAATTTAATATTTTATACTTTTCTGCTAGTCCTATTTAAAATATAGTTTTTAAAATTATATTAAAACATTCTTTAATAAAAATAATTTGTAAAAAAAAAAAAAAAAACAATTTCATAAAATCACATTGAAATCACATTGGAGTTTTTATTTTAAAAAATTCTTATGGTTGAAAGAATAAATATAAGAAGTTACTATAAACATATGTTATATAATTACTAATATTTTATGATTTATTTATCAGAATACTCAGGATTGTATTACTCCAATTATTTCAAAAACAAACAGCTCATCTTTATATATGAGAGAGAGAGAGAGAGAGAGAGAGAGAGAGAGATTGCACATAAATACACAATTGCTCCGTATAATGTGGATGATAAAAGCAAACCGAGGCCAACTGAGAACTTCATTTGATCATAAATGCTGTTGAAAAGCCGCACAAAGACCTCAGACTCCTTCATCACGTCTCATTTTTCACTTTATTGATTTCTCACTTTCTGTCCGATATTCCTCCCAGCTCGTTAATGAAGCCCGGCTGGAGTTCAGGAGCCGTCCGTCTCCGAGTTCTCATCCCGCAGTCTTTATGGCCACTGATGCATTACCTTCTATTGTCTCGCTGTGTGTTGAAGGCACACAGCTGGGCCTCGGAGCCTCGTCGGAGGGGTGAAGATGAATTAATTACGCACCCCAATTAAGCAGAGGTCGTGGATTAGCATCAGAGCGAGCAACCGCAGTTGTGTGTGTTCCTGGAGAATTCTGAAATGACTGTGGGCGTAATTTACAAAACCCAACATGTTCATTAGGAGATAGCGGTAATGCAATTAATAACTTATCCTGTGGAGTATGGATTCATTTTTACTGAACAGTGGAGGAGTTTAAAGAAATTCACGAATGAAAACAGCACAGAATCGAGCAGGTCCAGAAAACCAGGTGTATTTTCCATAATGTGTAGCTGAGGAGACGAGTCGAGTCGAGTCTCACATTCATGACTCACACTCGAGTAACTAATTTACTGACTTAGTAATCAGACTTTGAAGCTTATGACTCATCACGTCACTCAACTCAGACATGAGCTGAGTGACTCATCACTTGACTCAGACTCTGAAGCATGTGACTTGTGACTTGGCTCAGACTTTGAAGCATATGACTCAGCTCATCATTCAATGCTTATGACTTGCCACTTGACTCAGACTTATTTGACTCAGACTTTAAAGCATATGACTCATCATTTGACCAACTTCAATGCTTATGACTTGCCACTCGACTCAGAAATTAAAGCATATGGCTCATTACTTGACTCACTTCAAAGCTTATGCCTTGTCACTCAACTCAGACTTATTTGACTCAGACTTCAAATCATATGACTCACCATTTGACTCAGACTTTGAAGCATATGACTCACCATTTAACTCAGACTTTGAAGCATATGACTCATTATTTGACTCAGACTTCAAATCATATGACTCACCATTTGACTCAGACTTTGAAGCATATGACTCAACATTTGACTCAGACTTTGAATCATATGACTCACCATTTGACTCAGACTTTGAAGCGTATGACTCACCATTTGACTCAGACTTTGAAGCATATGACTCACCATTTGACTCAGTCTTCAAATCATATGACTCATCACTTGACTCAGAATTGAAGCATATGACTCTTTCTCTGTCTTTCTTTCTCTGTCTTTCTATTTGTCTTTGTCTTTTTGGGCTCTGTGTGTGTGTGTGTGTGTGTGTGTGTGTGTTAGAGATGATGCTTTCACACACACTAATGTCTGTATGTGTTCACTCCTCTATAAATGTGTGTGTTGTGGCTGACACCAGGAAAAGCTTCTCTGATCAATATCACACAACCGACAGCATGCTGTAATTTATCATGGTGTATGTGTGTGTGTGTGTGTGTGTGTGTGTGTGTGAGTGTGTAGCTACACATTAATCATTTTTATAGAGCTGAATTGCATTGCTGCGTGTTTGTATCGTTACAGCTACACAGAAAATACAGCCGGAGCTTCTCTTCAGCACAGGATTTCTGTCCTCACAGGTTTATCAGATTATTATGGGATGGCGCTAATCCTGGATCAGACACGTGTATAAATACAAAGATAAAAACCCAAAGTAGCAGCTGATCATCTAAAGAACATCTATACGGATAGACACGTACTGTATAAACACGTAGAAACTAATAACTTAAACACAGAGAGACAGAGAGAATACAGCTGAGAAAAGAGAGAGAGAAAGAGAGAAAGACAAAGAGAGAGACAGAGCAAGAGAGATAGAGAGAGAGAGAGAAACAGAGAGAGTGAGACAGAGAGAATACAACTGAGAAATGGAGAGAAAGACAGAGACAGAGCAAGAGAGAAAGAGAGAGAGACAGAGAGAGTGAGACAGAGAGAATACAACTGAGAAAAGAGAGAGAGAAAGAGAGAAAGACAAAGAGAGAGACAGAGCAAGAGAGATAGAGAGAGAGAGAGAAACAGAGAGAGTGAGACAGAGAGAATACAACTGAGAAATGGAGAGAAAGACAGAGAGAGAAAGAGAGAGATTGAGCAAGAGAGATAGAGAAAGAGAGAGAAATAGAGAAAATGAGACAGAGAATAAAACTCAGAAAAGAGAGAGAAACAGAGTGAGAAAAAGAGAATATAACTGAGAAAAAAAAAGAGAGAGAGAGAGACAGAGCAAGAGAGATAGAGAAAGAGAGAAACAGAGAAAATGAGACAGAATAAAACTGAGAAAAGAAGAGAGAGAGACAGAGTGAGTGAGAGAAAGACAGATTGGGAGAGAGACAGTGAAAGACCGAGTGAAAGAGAGAGAGAGAGAATGTAAGTGATAACAGGAACTAACTTGTTTCAGCGACGTTCCACAACATAAAAACTGAAATGGTTGGAAAATGGCTGTGGTGTAAGAGGAATAAAACACTGAGACATGCTGTTACGGGAAAATAATCAACACCTGGGGTTGTAACAGTAACTCTGCTTCATCACTCCACCCCACTGTTGATTATTTTCCTACAACAGCATGACAGAGTGTTTTGTTTATTATATCGCTAGCTAGCGAACATCGCCACAGAACAGGGCTCTAAATGTAGTGAAGCTAGCTGGCATTAGAGCAGATAAACATAAACAATAAATAAATAAGCGTACCTCGGTCGCTGTCGTACAGATAAGCGAATTTATCCCACTTGTAGTACTCGATGAGGCTCAGTAAAGGTCCTTTAATGTCGGGTCTCATCTGCAGGATGAACTGCTGCGTTCCGTCCAGAGGAAAACTCGGAGTGATGAAGGAGACGTGCAGCGTTCCGCAAAACGACGTTATCGTGTTCACAGACTTCTTATCGTAGAATCCGAAAATGGCATAAACTCCTCGTGAGAACTGTGAACAGACTGCACACACACACACACACATACACACACACACACACACACAGGCTTAGACTTGGTCTAATTTGTGCTCTTGACATGCAGAACACACAACATGCTCACTGTTAATAACACTGTTGCTAGGCAACTGAACATAACCTAGCTAATGACTGAGGCGGTGGTTTGGTTAGCTAGCACACTGATACGGTCTTTTATATAGACAATGTGAAGACAGTGTGTGTGGAAATGAGACAAAAATGTCAGGGACGTCAACATTTACCTCAGATCTGTCGTTAAATTACTAAAAAAAGACTTTAATTACAGTTTAATTTCACTATAATTACAGTTTAATTACACTTTATTTACACTTAGCATCAAGCGCTGTATTGAGAAGCAACAATTTTACATCATAACTTCTTTCAGAAAAAAAATTAGTCACTATCAGGAAAAAATGCTTTTATTTATTTATTTTTTATTTATTTATCAGTAAGTAATTCATTTTATACATTTGATGCAAATTTAGAATAAGTTCTTTAAAACTGAAAAAAATCCAGTTTTATAAATCCTCCTTTTAGATTTTTTATTTTAGATTTTTAGATTTTAGAGCCAATGATTTTAGATTTTTATTTTCTTAAATTTTAGATTTTTAGATTTTACATCCAAAGATTTTAAATTTTTAGATTTTACTTCAAAAGATTTTATTTTTTTTTTATTTTAGATTTGTAGATTTTAGATTCAAGATTTTTTTTTCTCCTGTGGGATTTTTAAAAGCCACACCCACCCGTTGTTTAGCTCCACCTACATAAAGACAGAAGCTTTTATTTCTGACCAATAAATAAATAAATGAATGAATGAATGAATGGGAATTAAAGGGAATCAGATGCATATGCAGTTTTCTTTAATAAATATAATTAAATAAATATAATTTTCTTATATTATATATATTTTCTTATATTATATATCTTTATAATTTTCACTGAGGAATGGCTACTGTTGAGCATTTTCTGCTTTTAGGCTTTTTGTTTAATTTTCACATTTGATTGTTTTTTTTTTTTTTTTGACAGATGCTTTGTTTTTACGCGACCTGGACATCGTGAATCCAAAAATCATCCGAGCTCAGGATTTTTATTGTGTTTGTGTGACTCGAGCAGCTGAGCGTAAAAGAACACGGCGGCGTTCGGAGAGTCTGTCTGAAATGTGGCTCAATGAAATGTTTAATTAAGTGTAAAAAAAAAATCTACAGCATACACCGAGACAGACAGAAACGAAGAGAGAGGAGAGAGAAGAGAAGAGAAGAGAAGAGAGAAAGCTATTAAGGAGCCGGTCACATCTGACTGCTTTTCACTGACACAGGGCCATTAACATGCCGAAAAGACGAGTGCACACTCCACTGTGTGGCTAAATTACTGTGTGCTGTTGATGGCTCAGGCTCCTTTAAGCCTCTTTAATTTTTATTTTTTACACTACAACTAGAT
>NC_069716.1:1381774-1391774 GCF_027358585.1 Pangasianodon hypophthalmus
AAATCATCGTAATAAAGTGTCTTAATAAACCGTCAAAGGTCACGGTTTAGGATGTTAAACATAACTAAAGCTTCCATTTATCATCACGGAGCACGGCTGCCATGGCAACAACATCTCACCCTGCGAGACTCGGAGGATGTGTGTGTGTGTGTGTGTGTGTGTGTGTGTGTGTGTGTGTGTGTGTGGTGAAATTTAGCCAACATCAACGACGTATGAATAACGAGACATGATGCATAAAATCAGGAGAAATTCACACACTCGTGTTTTTTTATTTCATATGAATGAAGTCACAATTAAAACAATTATCAGTTTAAATTACGTTTGACTGTGAGATGGAAACTCACTGGAGGGTTTGTTTGTTTTTTTGTTTGTTCACTTTTGTCATGAGATGATGTTTTTATGAGAATGATTTCAGTTAGAGGAAAGTTTTTTGTCTCTCCAACTGTCTGAGTGAAATTTTGAATCAGTGTGTGATGATAATTAGTTTATACAATCATTTTTGCTCATATGCTGAAGGGTGCCAATAATTTTGCAATCAGCTTCCTCTCTGTGGTGCTATCTAAATCCATCCTGACTGTGTGTGTAACGACATTTTAATTATATTTCACCATCGACGTGCGTCATCCTGACTTCACACTAGCAATTAACGAAACGATGATAACTCCCGTCTAAAGCCTCACACGGATACCGATCATTTTGAAAGCACATTTTGTTTAAAAAAAATTCCCATCCACAGAAACAAACGTTCAGTGAAACCTGAGATTTAAAATTTCTCCACTTATGAACTTTGAGTTCAGAGATCCAAGACGCCGCTTTTTTGTATGGAGGCCAAAACTCAGAGAAAATAACTCATCCATATTCATCCAATTTTTCAAAAATATCTGTATAATTTTTAAAAAATATATCCTTAAAAGTTTTCAAAAATGTCCATACGTTTTCGAAAATATCTGTATACCTTTTTTTCAAAAAATATCCGTATACGTTTTCGAAAACTTCTGTATACATTTTTCAAAAATATTCATATAAATTTTTCTTTTCTTTTTCTTTCTATGTTTTTCAAAAATATCTGTATGTTTTTTAAAAAATGTCCCTATAAGTTTTTCAAAACTATCCAAATGCATTTTTAAAAATGATCCTTATACGTTTTCAGAAATATCCGTATGTGTGTGTGGACCGGTTTCTGTCACAGAGCCGTGATTTTAGTGAAAGCAACAAGTGATTTTTTTCAGAATTGTTCTGAATGTAAAAGAGTCGTGATTCATTAAAGTGACAAATCCAACTGATTCTACAGTAGAAGTTAAATTAACGAGCCGAGCCGGCCACGCCCACAATCAAACGTCATGACACGCCCAGTGACATCATCAACTTCTTAATATGAATTCAGGCTCAGAATCAGGTTTTTAAATGATGTTTTTGTTTCAAAAAAAGTTTTGTACGTGTCTCTTCATGTTATAGACATCTGCAACCCTGTATAATGTAGAGTGCAAAAGTTTGTACACCCTTGGGATATAATAACAAAGAGAAAAAGATGTAATTTTTTGCAATAAGAAATCCATTCGTTTCCTTCATTATCACAAACCTGAAAAGCAGTGAAACAGAGTTTTAAAATATTGAGAGTTAAAATAAACTAAACGCTGTCTGTTTTTGTGATGTTTGTGTGATTTGCTGTGTATATTCTCTCATTAGCCCTCGCTTTACATTTACCTCTATAACTGCATCCAAACTTTTTCAACAGCTTTTTATTTCTCTCAGTTTTAGAGAGTAAAAAAATGTGATATTAAACACTATCGAGAATGTTTATATCGCAATCCATGAACAAAATAAAAACCCTGCCTGTTTGCCCTGCAGTAGCTGTAAACGTGTTTGTTCTTCATCCTGCACTTTATTCCTGCTCACCTTTGTTGGAAACATTAGACGCCTGGAGAACGCTGTTGTGGGGAAAAGTCGAGACCCTGGACATGTCCCCGCCCTGACGCGGCATTTTGGAAATATATTAAAAGAAGTCCGAAACTTCACGCTGTTTTCTCGAGGCTGTAAGTGTGTAAATTCATCTGAGGAGCTCTGTGAGTTCTCCCGAGGTCTGGAGGTGTGAATTGCTTTGAAACCGCAGAAGTAGACATGTTAGATTTCCACTAAAATCTGATAAGTGGTATATATCATACCCCCAACCCCCCCGTCTCTTTTCTGTAATGGTTTGTTCCAGTTTGACATGATGCTAGAGATTTATTTTTGCATTAATATATTGGAAGTGAGTTGTTTTTTTTGATAGAAAAGGTTCCAGCGGGATGGCTCTTGGTTCCTGCTCAACAACAGGAACTATTGGTACTTAGGGGGAGGAGCTAGCAGCAGTTGGTTGCTGATTGGTTAATGCGATCTTCTGGCACAACTAAAGTGGTAGTTTGGTTGAAAACTACATTTCTGCCCATGTGTACTGAAGTGAAGCTAGATAATGCTAATGGAGCTAACAAGAAGGTGGATTATATGTTGGAGGTGAATGAAATGAAAAAAATTAAAAAACAGTTAATATTTCATTTAAGTGTAGATCGATTTAGACATGCATCTTGCACAATGCTAAACCCATTACTTGCTAGCTAAATTAGCATCATAGTTCCAGTGCAAAGCTAAAGAATGACATATTTAGGATGAGGCGGAACAAAAAGCTTCCACCGTTCAGCTGGAATAAAAAAACGAAAAACATCTGCGTTATGTAAATGCTCTTCGAACAGGAGAGCCATCACCATGGTGATCATGAAAAGAGGAGTGTGTATCCTTCCTCAGCTGAGTGTGTGTTACAGATTTCACACCCGGGCAGGACAAATCACATTCCACCCACGCGTGCAGACACACACACACACACACACACACACACACAGAGACATGATTCAGACCGTTTTAAGACCTCCACGCTAGGCAACGGCGAAGTGTGTATCAGCTTCACAACGCACAAAGCGGGTTTAGAGACGACCTCATCGCTATGGAAACGGCAGAAATGTCTGGAACGTGTGCATTTGTTGCATGTCATGCTGGATGTCTCACAGTTTCACGAGCTTACAAAACCCAAAGCGCAGACGACTTCCTGTCTCGAGAAGCAGAATCGTGTGTTTCATTCATCCACACGCAGGGCTGCGATGATAAATCGCCATGGCGATAAACCGTGATGATGAAATATGAAATATATTGTTAAATTAATGCTGAATCTGGTTAAATTATAACATCATTTCCTGCTAATACACATCGGTTGCAATTACGTGGCCTTGTGTACGATGTGCCGTGATTAATTCTTTCCTTATTTTTATAATAACGATAATAATTAATAATAATAACCTCATGGTATATCAGAGAAAGGAAAACATGTCGTGTCGTGCTGTAACAGGAAACTAATCAACAATGTGGTGGTGTGATGAAGTGACGTTACTGTAACATCCCAAAGTTGATTTATTTCCTATAACAGCAGGTCCAGAGGCGTGTTATTCCTCTTACACCACAACAATTCTCTAATGATTGCAATATTTTGTTTATTAACGAACAACTCATATTTTTTTTCCGTTTATAGTTACATTAAGGATGAGGTTGGAGTCTTAGAGGAGCGGAATATAAATCCACTGATAATGAAGCAACAACTCTCATGTGAAACTCACATTAAATGTCTTGCTGGTTTCATCAGTGTGGGGGTGTGTAAACTTTTGTACTGTATCCAGAAGGTTCCCAGTGGACTAGATGTTGAAGAAGAAACGTCTCCAGAGTAAATTAGGTTTGTGATAAAATCTACAGAGACGTCTGGAGGCAGTGGGACAGAACGCTGGAGAACGCTGCAGGAAGTGACAGAAGCTGCTGGAGAAAAGGTCAGCCTTAAACACTCTACTGAGAGAAACACAATTACTGCCTTCGTCCATCTCTCCATTTCTATCCATCTCTCCATCTCTCCATCTCTCAATCCCTCCATCTCTCCATCACTCTCCATATCTCCATCTCTCAATCCCTCCATCTCTCCATCTCCCCATATCTCCATCTCTCAATCCCTCCATTTCTATCCATCTTTCCATCTCTCCATATCTCAATCACTCAATCTCTCAATCCCTCCATCTCTCCATCTCCCCATATCTCCATCTCTCCACCTCTCAATCCCTCCATTTCTATCCATCTTTCCATCTCTCCATATCTCAATCCCTCCATCTCTCCACCACTCTCCATATCTCAATCTCTCAATCACTCCATCTCTCCATCACTCTCCATATCTCCATCTCTCAATCCCTCCATCTCTCCATCTCCCCATATCTCCATCTCTCAATCCCTCCATTTCTATCCATCTTTCCATCTCTCCATATCTCAATCACTCCATCTCTCCATCACTCTCCATCTCTCCATATCTTCATCTCTCCATCTCTCCATCTCCCCATATCTCCATCTCTCAATCCCTCCAATTCTCTCCATCTCTCCATCTCTCTCCATTTTCCCCATCTCTCCATTTCTCTCCATCTCTTAATCTCTCCATTTCTCTCCATTTTTCTCCATCTCTTCATTGCTCCATCTCTCTCCATCTTTCAATCTCTCTCCATCTCTCCATTTCTACATATCTCCATCTCTCCATTTCTCCATCTCTCTCCATCTTTCAATCTCTCCATCTCTCCAATTCTCTCCATCTCTCAATCTGTCCATCTCTCCATCTCTCGATCTACCTCCATCTCTTCAATGCCCCAATCTCTCCATTTCTCTCCATTTTTCTCCATCTCTCCATCTCTTCATTGCTCCAGCTTTCCATTTCTCCATCTCCCTCCATCTCTCAATCTCTCCATCTCTCTCCATCTCTCAATCTCTCCATTTCTCTCAATTTCTATCCATCTCTCAATCTCCCCATTTCTCTCAATTTCTCAATCTCTCTCCATCTCTCAATCTCTTAATCGTTCATCTCTCCATTTCTGCAACCATGGTGCATCTGGTGTTATCTAAAAAGGGACATGCGGTACGTAAGGAATAAAACACTTGTCATGTCACAGAGAAAAAGTGTAAACTCCTCTGTCCTGAAGCTTTCGGAAAAATTAACGCTGGAGACTCCTTCCATAAACGTTAAATAAACACATTTCTCCTTTCAGCAAACTTCAGCCTCATCAATGATTAGGCTCAGTTGTTAATCCGTTTATTGTACAGTGGAGCGTTCTCTGTACACGTTCTCTGTACACGTCCTCTGTACACGTTCTCTGTACACGTTAATCTCTCATTTGAGGCGCATGTAGATAATGTAAGCAGGTTAGCATTTTTCCACCTCAGAAATATTGCTAAGATTAGAAATATACTTTCGCTAAGTGATGCTGAAAAACTAGTCCATGCATTTATCACGTCCAGATTAGATTACTGTAATGCTTTACTATCTGGATGCTCATCTAGATGCATAAATAAGCTTCAGATAGTTCAGAACGCAGCAGCGAGGGTCCTGACTAGGACTAGGAAGTATGAGCATATCACGCCAGTCTTATCTACATTACACTGGCTCCCAGTAAGATTCCGCATCGATTTTAAAATATTACTCCTAACCTATAAAGCATTAAACGGTCTCGCTCCGCAGTATTTAAGCGATATGTTAGTACCTTACGTTCCGCCGCGCCTACTTCGCTCTAAGGATGCAGGCTGTCTATCAGTACCACGCGTTGCCAAAACCACGGCAGGGGGCAGAGCTTTCTCTTACCAAGCCCCAAAATTATGGAATAGTCTCCCAGTTAATGTACGTGAAGCAGACACGGTCTCAGTGTTTAAGTCGAGGTTGAAGACTTATTTATTTAACCTAGCATTTAGCGACTAGTGTTTTTATCAAAGGAGTAGATCTGGGGGACTCGTGGATGTTGAGTTTTATCTCCACACGGTGACTGTGAGTGTACCTAACCACTTTCCTTCTCCTTCTGCCGAGCTACACTCCTGAGCTGCCGGTGATCCAGACCCCCCCCCCCCCCCTTCACTCTGGACCTGTCCACCGGCAATGCTTCACACTGCCACGAAAACGCTTCAGCTGTTTTCCATGGACTACACCAACACACATTGTGCTCACACACACGCACACTACAGTGTAAACCCATATGAGGATGGGTTCTCTGTTGAGCCTGGTTCCTCTCAAGGTTTCTTCCTATCACCATCTCAGGGAGTTTTTCCTTGCCACCGTCGCCCTGCTTGCTCATCAGAGACGGCACACACACACACTTCACTTTACTTTTGTTTGTGTAAAGCTGCTTTGAGACAATGACCTTTGTAAAAAGCGCTATACAAATAAAAATGAATTGAATTGAATTGAATTGAATTCTCTGTACACGTTCTCTGTACACGTCCCAGTGAATGAGCTGTTACTATAGAAACGATAAGCTATTAGAGCAAGCGCTTTAATGTAAACCTGTGATTTGTAGCTGCACTACTGTCAGAGCTGCTGTTATATGGATTTTGTGTGAGGTTTGGTTCCACTAACACTGAGCAGAGACCCTGCCACCAGTTCAGCCTCTTTCAGCCCACTACAACAGAGTATAAGCCGTTCATTCTGCTTCACTCTGTCTTTCTTTATCCTCCGTTTCCCTCGCTCTCTCCCAGGTGGCTGGGTTCAGTCGGATCAGCGCTGCTCTCTGTGTGAGTCCTGCAGGTTCATGCGGAGGGAAACAGCAGGTCTCTTTAATTGAAACCGCATCGATTCAGCCGGTCAGCAGGAGATACACGGCTGATACACATGTCACGACGAGCGCGAGAGAGAATGATCGCCTATCAGGGAGCGAGCCGTCTCGATCCGATCTGAACATTAAAGAACATTCATACAGATAACACACACACACACACACACTCACTCACTCTGTTATGCTGTAGGGGGAGCATTTATTTTTGCTTGCATGGTTCTTCTACAGTTCTTCTGACTTATCGTCTTTATCTCGTGATGAAGTCTTTCTATCCTGATGGGCGTGGTCTCTTCCAGGATGAGATTTTGAGATTTTTTCAGTTCCGTGTAAATTAAGTATGACACTGTAAAGCAAGAAATTCAAACTTTGTCTCCAATGATGCCTCGGATTAATCTAATGGCACGTGTGGTCTGATGTTTCTTCAGAAAAAAAGCTTGGTTTCATGTTATCCTGTCATACACAACCTCTCATTAAATGTGTATAGAGACATTATGAAGAAAACTAAAGCTTGAAAGGAAGTAGCAAAAATCGCTGGTTCCGTAGTGTATGTCTTTAACTAGTTCATTGTATAAGCTGTACCTACATAGCTACTACCATTTCTAATTGGATCAAAAACAAAACACTGGACACAAGAGACAAACTGCAACCGACACAAGAGACTCTTTACTTGCTAGGGGGAACATAGGATTGATTTCACTGTAGTTACTGTATATTTTATGGTATTTACAGTAATTACTGAATTGTGGTATTACACTGCATTTAGTGTTGTCTTCTTTGTACATGTTGTAAGTAGTAAGAAAACTGAGAGGATGTGATGTCTAAATGACAGATCTGACATTCAGATCATTTCCTCACTCAGCCTCTAGGTTAGATTTTAATTATTCATGCATATGCTACAGGAAGAGTGGACTAACATTAGCTTTATCATGCCACAGGGCTTAATATAACACTTTCATATATGAAACCAGGCCGAGGGTCCTCAGAGACAAAGCGAGCAGGACAACGGCGAGAGCAAAGTCCTACATAAAATATCTGTTCACACTATGTCAGGAAAAAGCAACCTCGAAATAAAAAGTGCCACAGAAGTCCTTCCTGATGAAGGTGATGACTAGGAACAGAACATTTAGATATAAATATGCCTGAAACCAAGGGCAATAAACCAGAATAAATATAACATAACATATACAACGTTATTTCAACAATTTACGACTAGTACACAATTTCATACTTTAATATAAACTCGAACTTGTCTCCCTCTGCCCCACCCTTCTTCACCCTACCCTTCCTCACCCTACCCTGCCTCACTCTACCCTTCCTCACCCTACCCTTCCTCACCCTACCCTGCCTCACTCTACCCTTCCTCACCCTACCCTTCCTCACCCTACCCTGCCTCACTCTACCCTTCCTCATTCCACCCTTCCTCACCCTACCCTTCCTCACCCTACCCTGCCTCACTCCACCCTTCCTCACCCTACCCTTCCTCACCCTACCCTGCCTCACTCTACCCTTCCTCACCCTACCCTTCCTCACCCTACCCTGCCTCACTCTACCCTTCCTCACCCTACCCTGCCTCACCCTACCCTTCCTCACCCTACCCTGCCTCACTCTACCCTTACTCACCCTACCCTTCCTCACCCTACCCTGCCTTACCCTACCCTTCCTCACCCTACCCTGCCTTACCCTACCCTGCCTCACCCTACCCTTCCTCACCCTACCCTGCCTTACCCTACCCTGCCTCACTCTACCCTTCCTCACCCTATCCTTCCTCACCCTACCCCCAACTTGCCCTACCTCTTACCACCTGGCCTCACCCAGCCCCATCTCACCCCGCCTTTCTCACCTATCTCACCCCACCTTTCCCTACCTCGCCCCGCCCCATCTTGCCCTAACTCATTCCACGTTTCTTCATCTCTGTCCACCCTGCCCCATCTTGCCCCATCTTGCCCTATCTTGCCCCGCTTTTGCCTACCTTGCCTTGCCCTGCCCTGCCCCCTCTTGCCCTATCTCACTCTACCTTTCCCTATCTCACTCCACCCTGCCCCACATTTCCCTACCTCTCCCTGTCCTGCCCAATTTGCCCTACTTTGTCCCGCCTTTTCTTGCCTCACCGCTCTTTCCCTCACACTGCCCCATCTTGCTCTACTTTGCCCCAAAATGCCCTGCCTCACCCCACCTTTCCTTGCTTCACCTTGCCTTTCCTCACCCTGACCCATCTTACCCCACCTTGCCTCACCTGCCCTACCTCACCTGATCTTGCCTAACCCTGCCCCGTCTTGCCCTACCACACCCACCTTGTCCAACCTCATTCTACCCCACTACACCCTTTGCAATGTTTTACATTGTTCAGTTTTATGAGCTTCTACGCTCAATATCCCTACAACTCTACAACTACCTTTATTTACTTTCTGTAAGCGTCCTGATTTTCATCACATCGTCTGATGCCTGATGCCTGTTTTGGCCTTTTGCTTGTCTTTAGTCCTCAATAATTCTCCCACATCATCCTGTCAAAACTGTCTTTAGTTCTGCCCTCTGTCTGTCTGCTTTAATAAACAACACAGTCGGTTCTGTCTGGCTGGGTTTGACTCTAGACGTGGATTTGGGCGTGATTCTTGGACATTTTCTAATAACGAGGTGCTGTTCTGTAAGATATTACTGCGTCTGGCTGCTGTTTGTTACATCAGTACCCACGCGCACACACGGACCTTGTTATAGTTCAGCAGTGAGACATTTCTGAGTCACAATGTTACCATTAGAGAGACAAAATAACTCAGAGAAAATGGCAGCTTAATAAAATATCGTCTGTACGCACTGGAGCCTCGTGGCTCTGTTTAATGCACAGAAGAAAAAAAATGCTGAAATCTAGTTCATGGTAGTTTTGGGGATTTGTTTGCTCTAAAAACTCCTGTATTCCTACAAAATATACCACATAGGGGATGAAGTACTAGCACTCTCAAGTGTTTCTCAGTTTGTCCTTCTGGGGGAACCCTTAAAGGTTCTATAAAGAACCCTACAACAGAGGACGTTCCAAACAGAGCCTCTTTAGGAAGCTTAGAACTCTTCATTATTCAATGAACTCTTGAAGAACCCTGATCTTTCTAAGAGTGTATAGTATACAGTTGCCCAGTGACGTTCAATTAAGGTTCCAAGTAGAACCTCAAAGATTTTAAAGATGTTATCCTTTGAACTCCATTTTGGAAAAGTCTCTATTTTATAATTTAACTCCAATCTGGATATCTTTCTTTAGCTAATGCTCTTAGACAGAAAGGTCCCGTCGCGCACACTGTTGCCCCTGTTGGAGGAACCTTCAAAGGTTCTATGAAAAGATCGTTTCCTATCAGAGAATCCAAGTGTGGCCCCGC
>NC_069716.1:1404274-1406774 GCF_027358585.1 Pangasianodon hypophthalmus
TTGTACGTTGTGTGTTTTGTGTAGCGGTTGTTTGTTTTATAAAGCCCCAAAATAAAGGGTTAAATAACCCCGATGGAAAAAACATTGAAATTAGTGACAACAACAAACAGCAAAACTTAAAGCTAGTTTCCCTCCACCTTCCTTCTTTACATTTTATCCTGAACTTTTCTAAGCCAGATGAGACTCATCCTGTACGAATCTTTGGAAAATCGAACAATAAAGAAAATCTCACTAAAGTGTGTGTGTGTGTGTGTGTGAATTTGATTGGATATCTTTAAAAAATAAATAAATAAAAAAATTAAAAAATAAGCAAGAATGCAACTGATTAGCTTAGCAGCTGGGTAAGACAATTTAAGTCTGATGGCATTTCAGATATTAAGACTTAAGATTTTTTTAAGATTTAAGAGTTTTATCGCACACTGTGAAGATCAAAAAGAAAATGTAAGCAGTAAATATAGCTGCAAGCAGCGATTGGTGGGTCCAAGCACCAATAATGCAGCAATGTCTGATTCTCGAGCCAGTATGGACGTGTGGATGCTTTTTGGCGTCTCACTGAACGTACGTATCAGTAAACTTTCAGGTACGTCATATAACGTAAAGTGGAACTACACAGAACTTCTAGTTTCACGTCATTAATTTATCTCCTCACCATAGAAACCTGTAGATATCCACATTTCCTTCTCGATATATCATCATTAACATCTTGAGATCATGCGGAGCAAATGTAGGCTAAATCTGCTAAACCTGATAAAAGAGTATTTAAACTTTTGGTTTATAAACCTCACTTCCTGTTGCCAGTTGGTGGGGTTACGACAGCGTATCACTATTGGTGTGTGTTTGTGACTGCTCTCCATCACTGAACATTAGTGTGACGTTTTAGCCACATTGCGTGATCTACAGTGGAACTATTCCACACTTCCTTGTTGCGTGACATGTTTATGAATAGCCTCGCCATGGCAACACCAATTTAAGTGTCATGACACGAAATCACCATGGCAACCCATTCCAGATATCAACCTTTCCTTTGCAGTTTAGCATGATGGCCATCTTTGAGTCTGATGAATCCTGTAGGAGTATTTAAATGTTTAGTTCTTCTCAAAACGCACAAAGTTCATGGATGTGATTGTAAAAGTTGTCCATCGTAACGAGACCGATGTGCGTAGCAAAGTTGGTGCATGTTGGTTAAACTGGATGCCCATGAATAGGAAAAAATATCAAAGGGGGCGCTAGTGAGCCCGGATCCAAAATTTTTCCAGAACCTGATCACCATTTCTGATGTTTGTGCCAAGTTTTGAGATTTTAAAACCCAAAGTTTTGAAAAATAAACACAAAAAACCTTAGAAAAGTATGTTTTTTCCTGAATAAGAGTACAAGTATCCATCTTCAGAGGAAAGAACAAAACAGTGTACTGAAATACAATTACTGTACGAGTAGCTTTCACTCCTGTGAGAAGGAAATACATCAGTTTAAAGTTCGCCTCACTGACGATCATGGACAAATCACTGAATAACTTCTCAGAATTATTTTACAGACACTGTGACAGACACGGCTGGAAAAAGGAGTGAAATATTCTACTTGTAAAAGTGAAGTTCTGTTAAAATCTTATGCAGATAAAAGTGGAAGCCAAAAACGCACTCAAGTAAAAGTCAAATGTGGAACATCTACTCTCAAGTGTACTCAAAAAGGAAATGTTCCACAAAATGGTGCTTCATTTGCAAAACTGTTGGATGATTCATATTTTAAAGCAACGCTGCCGTTTTACCTAAAAAAAAAAAATCATTCAATCACATGACTAATGCTACATAATTTCCTAAAGAATTAATCCGAGGTAAATAACCAATATTTACGTTAGCTAGAATTTGACTTGCTGCCTAGCCAATTTATGTTAGCTACTGTCATGGATGCTAGTCTAACCTAGCATTAGCAAAGAAAACAGGCTAACAGCTAAATATTCATGCTTTGTGAGGAAATGCCTTCTAGAGAGGTAAAAGGAGACATCATTTTATACGAGCGTACTGAAACTTTTTACCGAGTTCAACACTACAGTTCAGTGGATTATCCATCTTCACACACACACACACACACACACACACACACACACACGGATATCTATAGCGCTAACTACATTGTGTAGCACGAGAAGGTCAGAGCTGATAAACCTTTTTTTTGGAAGCCTTTATCTGAAATATCAGTGAAATGTGCAGGTTATACTGATGTATAGCGTTCAGTCATTGGCTGGATGAGACGAGAAGACACTTCATGATTTGTAAGGAATATTTTGAAGGTCTGAATAAAAACATAAGGAGTGAAACTTGCTCAATATATTTCAATAACACTCAAGTAAAGTGTAAATAGGCTGAAATAATACTTATACTTCGTAAAGAAGTACAGTTACTCGGGTATTTTCCACTCCTGGTTACAGATGATAAAATAATAAACGAGACGAAGCGCTGGTGCGGCCGGCAAAGCCGTTGGTCCTGTTAATTTTATTGTTGGATAA
>NC_069716.1:1411774-1439274 GCF_027358585.1 Pangasianodon hypophthalmus
TTCATTTTTAAATGTTAAATCCTAGCTGTAGAAGAAGAAGAAGAGTTAATAGTGATTTGGTCACATGACCGGCTCAGTCGAAGTTTAGCTGTAGTGATGTGACGTAACAATAAACCGGTGCATGTGCTCTGTAAATGATAAAAATGATCATCTCATTACCCAGAGGGACTCGAGCGGCGCTGGCATCCGGATTTATCCAGAAGGAGAGCCAGGAGAGGACGACGATGAGCAGCGTAGGAGCGTACACGCCCATCATGTAGAAGCCCACCTGCCTCCTGAGGGTGAAGATCACCTCCACACACGTGTAGTAACCTGCACAACCGCCAGAGCAAAGCGCCAGCACGCTTCATTAACCAAACATTTCAGCAGGGATCAATACGCAGACTGGAATTTTCACCATAACAGAATCAAACAGTGGACTGAAGCCCTGTCAGGACGGGACACCGTATAAATTATACAGGAAATATAATAAAATCAGTCCTAGCAAAAATATAATCACGTCTCTTCAAGTGTAAACATTTCCAGTTCCAAAATAAATCTTCTCTAAATCTAATCCAAATCTTTTCTTAAAGCATTAGAACATTTTTTTTTTATTTCTCCGATAATATCTGATGCATCATTTTTTCTGGTATCGGCCCGGTACTGATCCTGGCTATCGGATCGGTCCTGTCTCTAATAAATATTTAAAATGTCTGGTAGTTGAGTGGATGCAAATTTTATATCAACTCACTGTTTAAAATGAAATAAAAATAAACCTTTATTCATGCAGAATTTCCTCTGTGAAGGAGAGAAGCTCGCTGTGCTTGTGTACGCTCACACACCGGTTTCGTGCAGAAACACAACACACAGGGATTTTTTTAATTTCTCGCTCTACTTCAGCGTTGTTTTTCTCACCGGTTCCTGCGTAATATTTGGTGCAGTTTCCGTACTCGATGTCCTCCTGCCTGATATCAAACTGAGGCAGAGCGATTTCATCCATCTGTACTGGATCTCCAGACTGCCACATGAACTGCAGGTCGTCTGTGGTGTAGCCGACTACACACACACACACACACACACACACACACGTTGATTAATGTTCTGGAAGAGCAGCTCTGACAGTAGTGCAGGTTTTACAGTAACAGCTCGCTCACAGGGACTTGATGCTCTGATGTGGTAGAAGAGGAATAAAACACTTGGGGGTGTGCTGTTATAGCAAAATAATCAACTTCAGCGTGTTTACAGTAACTCGATTTACGTACAGCTCTCCAGCTGCATCTTGCATCTCTGAGTGTCCATGGGGAAAAGCGTCAGGTCGAGAGGACACGAGAGAGTCACTGATAACCTGTAAAACACACACACACATACACATACACACACACACACACACACACACACACATACATACACACACACACAGATTGATTGTCCTGGAACAATGGCAGATAAGAAGAAGAAGAAGAAGACCTCACAGAGAAACTGGGAATGAACTAAAAATTCTGCACACATGCTGAAACACTACACACACTTCCTGTCTTAACTGTGTGTGTGTGTGTGAGTGTGTAACTCCACCATGTTGATAAACATGTGATGAGAATAATGAAGTGATGAAGTGATGATGAAATGGTAATGAAGTGATGATGAAATGGTGAAGTGGTGATGAAGTGGTGAAGTGATGATGAAGTGGTGAAGTGATGAAGTGGTGAAGTGATGATGAAGTGGTGAAGTGGTGATGAAGTGGTGAAGTGGTGAAGTAATGAAGTGATGATGAAGTGGTGAAGTGATGAAGTGATGAAGTGGTGAAGTGATGATGAAGTGGTGAAGTGATGATGAAGTGGTGATGAAGTGGTGAAGTGATGAAGTGAAGTGGTGAAGTAATGAAGTGATGATGAAGTGATGAAGTGGTGAAGTGATGATGAAGTGGTGAAGTGATGAAGTGGTGAAGTGATGAAGTGATGAAGTGGTGAAGTGATGAAGTGGTGAAGTGATGATGAAGTGATGAAGTGTTGAAGTGGTGAAGTGATGATGAAGTAATGAAGTGATGAAGTGGTGAAGTGATGATGAAGTGATGAAGTGGTGAAGTGGTGAAGTGATGAAGTGATGAAGTGGTGAAGTGATGAAGTGGTGAAGTGATGATGAAGTAATGAAGTGATGAAGTGGTGAAGTAATGAAGTGATGATGAAGTGATGAAGTGGTGAAGTGATGATGAAGTGATGAAGTGATGAAGTGATGATGAAGTAATGAAGTGATGAAGTGGTGAAGTAATGAAGTGATGATGAAGTGATGAAGTGGTGAAGTGGTGAAGTGATGATGAAGTGATGAAGTGGTGAAGTGATGATGAAGTGGTGAAGTGATGAAGTGATGATGAAGTGATGAAGTGGTGAAGTGATGATGAAGTGATGAAGTGGTGAAGTGGTGAAGTGATGATGAAGTGGTGAATTGATGAAGTGGTGAAGTGATGAAGTGGTGAAGTGATGATGAAGTGATGAAGTGTTGAAGTGGTGAAGTGATGATGAAGTAATGAAGTGATGAAGTGGTGAAGTGATGATGAAGTGATGAAGTGGTGAAGTGGTGAAGTGATGAAGTGGTGAAGTGATGAAGTGATGAAGTGGTGAAGTAATGAAGTGATGATGAAGTGATGAAGTGGTGAAGTGGTGAAGTGATGATGAAGTGATGAAGTGATGAAGTGATGATGAAGTGATGAAGTGGTGAAGTGGTGAAGTGATGATGAAGTGATGAAGTGGTGAAGTGATGATGAAGTGATGAAGTGATGAAGTGGTGAAGTGATGATGAAGTAATGAAGTGATGAAGTGGTGAAGTAATGAAGTGATGATGAAGTGATGAAGTGGTGAAGTGGTGAAGTGATGATGAAGTGATGAAGTGGTGAAGTGATGATGAAGTGGTGAAGTGATGAAGTGATGATGAAGTGATGAAGTGGTGAAGTGATGATGAAGTGATGAAGTGGTGAAGTGATGAAGTGATGATGAAGTGATGAAGTGGTGAAGTGATGATGAAGTGGTGAATTGATGAAGTGGTGAAGTGATGAAGTGATGATGACGTGGTGAAGTGGTGAAGTGATGATGAAGTGGTGAAGTGGTGAAGTGATGATGAAGTGGTGAAGTGGTGAAGTGATGAAGTGGTGAATTGATGAAGTGGTGAAGTGATGAAGTGATGATGAAGTGGTGAAGTGATGATGAAGTGGTGAAGTGGTGAAGTGATGAAGTGGTGAAGTGATGAAGTGATGATGAAGTGATGAAGTGGTGAAGTGATGATGAAGTGATGAAGTGGTGATGACGTGATGATGGTGTGATGAAGTGGTGAAGTGGTGAAGTGGTGAAGTGATGATGAAGTGGTGATGACGTGATGATGGTGTGATGAAGTGGTGGTGCAGTTATAAATAAATAAATAAATAAATTTACAAAAGGCTATGTGTTATTTTTCCAGTTGAGTTTATGTATTTAAGTGCTAGCATTATTTCGCAGGCGTGAGTTACACCTCCAGCCCGAGCTGCTAATTAATGCGTAAAACTCGGTTAATTCATGCGTGATTAAAGAAGTGGGCGGAGTTTAATGGAACAGCCAGAGCCTTTTATTTTGTTGTGTTATGTTTTTCACCTCATGCTGATGAGGACGTCTCCGTTCCTGAAGATGAAGAGCAGGATGTTCTCCTGCGTGACGTCGTGGAAGTTGGCGCTCTTCTCGTTGGCGAAGAACAGATCGGGTTTCCACAAACACTTAAACATCTTCGGGTCGACGGTCAGAGAATCGGATTTAAAATCTTGAGGAAGACGGAGACGAGGATCGTTCCAGCGCTGACGCAGGAAAATGTTCACTCGATAATCCTGGAAAAACACACAGAGCAAACCAGCGAGCACTTTCACACGATCGAGTTCTCACATTCTCACATTTCTACACATGGTCCAGGATTGTTTTTTTTTAAATCACTCCTGATAAAAAGTTTAGTACAGAGATGATCTTCCAGTTATTTTGAGGTGTAGTAAGATTTCTTAAAATGTTTATAAAGCTGAAAAATATGATGTTAGTTGATGTCAGCTCTGTGCTTTATTTTAATTTTACATTTAATTAACATTTAATTTTACGCTTTTTTAATTTATTTATTTTACGTTTTTGAGTTGTGTGTTTTTGTACAGGACGAAGAAAAAAACAGCAACGAGTCCAAAAATGGAATCAGGAACAGGCACAAACTGTTCAGAGTTATGATTTAAAATTCTTTGTGTGTGTGTGTGTGTGTGTGTGTGTGTGTGTGTGTGTGTGCGTGTTAGATATGTGCAGTGAATTAGAACATTAACCCTGCAAGTGACACGCGAGCCCAGATGGCTGAAGCGTCACCGTGGCAACCACTGTTTCGCACGACCTTGCTGCAATGTCTCAAAAAAACAAGTTCAGAAAACACACACACACACACACACATTAGTGACTCAAGCCAGACTCGAGTGTAACTGCTGTGTGTGTGTGTGTGTGTGTGTGTATTTTCCTCAAATAATGTAAAGTATAACAATACAATAAATGCCTAAATTAATTCATTCTGTTTACAGTAACATCTCTACATGTCTATTTGTTTGTTTGTTTGTTTAAATTATTTTAATTTATAATAATCATAATAATAATAATAATAATAATAATAATAATAATAATAGTTACTTTTAGGGTTTAGTCTTTTCCATTTCAAGTCTAAAATCTCAGCATGCAGAGAAAAAGATTAAAAAATTCATGCACATTATTAAAACAAATGAAAATCTAAAAAAAAATTTCATTTATCAATTGTTTAATACATAAATAATCTTAATAAATCTTTTTAACAAAGCAACACATTTAATACATTTAATAAATTTTTTAACTGTTGTCTCCTTGAGGCAAAAAAACCCAAAAAATGCTACCATAACAGTTTTCTATAAATCTACAGGATGCACGCATAAATAAAGTTAATGTCACAAGTCCTTAACCACGCCCATCTTCTCTCACAGGTCCTTAACCACGCCCATCTTCTCTCACAGGTCCTTAACCACGCCCATCTTCTCTCACAGGTCTTCTGACCACACCCATCTTCTCTCACAGGTCCTTAACCACGCCCATCTTCTCTCACAGGTCCTCTGACCACACCCATCTTCTCTCACAGGTCCTTAACCACGCCCATCTTCTCTCACAGGTCCTTAACCACTCCCATCTTCTCTCACAGGTCCTCTGACCACACCCATCTTCTCTCACAGGTCCTCTGACCACACCCATCTTCTCTCACAGGTCCTTAACCACGCCCATCTTCTCTCACAGGTCCTTAACCACGCCCATCTTCTCTCACAGGTCCTTAACCACTCCCATCTTCTCTCACAGGTCCTCTGACCACACCCATCTTCTCTCACAGGTCCTTAACCACGCCCATCTTCTCTCACAGGTCCTTAACCACACCCATCTTCTCTCACAGGTCCTCTGACCACACCCATCTTCTCTCACAGGTCCTTAACCACTCCCATCTTCTCTCACAGGTCCTTAACCATGCCCATCTTCTCTCACAGGTCCTCTGACCACACCCATCTTCTCTCACAGGTCCTCTGACCACACCCATCTTCTCTCACAGGTCCTTAACCACGCCCATCTTCTCTCACAGGTCCTTAACCACTCCCATCTTCTCTCACAGGGCCTTAACCACACCCATCTTCTCTCACAGGTCCTTAACCACTCCCATCTTCTCTCACAGGTCCTCTGACCACACCCATCTTCTCGCACAGGTCCTTAACCACACCCATCTTCTCTCACAGGTCCTCTGACCACACCCATCTTCTCGCACAGGTCCTTAACCACTCCCATCTTCTCTCACAAGTCCTTAACCACACCCATCTCCTCTCACAGGTCCTTAACCACACCCATCTTCTCTCACAGGTCCTCTGACCACACCCATCTTCTCTCACAAGTCCTTAACCACACCCATCTCCTCTCACAGGTCCTTAACCACACCCATCTTCTTTCACAGGTCCTCTGACCACACCCATCTTCTCTCACAGGTCCTTAACCACACCCATCTTCTCTCACAGGTCCTTAACCACGCCCATCTTCTCTCACAGGTCCTATCCACATCCCTATCTGACCTACAGCACTCTCACGCCTTTCTGCTCTCATGAACTCTGACGACCCACACAGACACTCTGACCATGCCCAGCCACGCCCACTTTTATCATCTTTTCCTAACAGGATATTATCCACACTGGGAAGGTCAGCGAGATGTAGCATACAACTAATATTTACTTGAGGTGAGGAAATGGTGGACACTTTTTGCTTTTTTTTGGTATAAAGTGATAAAACGTGATGATGATGATGATGATGATGTACCATGGTGGTTTCCTGGATGGAGCCGAAGCTGTTGATGAAGATGTTGACACGATCCTCCACAGGCGTTCCTGTTTAAAAACAAAATAAATAAATGATCAGTAGCTTTACACAGTCATGCACTGGTGTTAATGTATCACTTGTCACACAATACTTAGACATGCCTACAGTATGTACTTTTATTTAAACTGGAAATCTTCAAATCACACCATTTACGTCTTGAGCACTGATTAAAATCCTCTATGCGTCATGATTTACCGTCACTCACGCAATCAGAACGCAGCGTATGGGTTTAGGTATATTACTAACCAGTGATGTCATCGTGTTTGGATCTGACTGTATATGTGGTTTACGTCATTAAAGGCAGGAAGTCTGGAATTATAGAGTAAAAACACTCCAGTTTCTGCCAGGAGCTTTAATCTCGCTCATATACGGAATAACACCCATACACCGAGCCCTAAACACGCGACCACATCGAGACCCCTCCAACACACATCCACATTAAACATAAAGGCTGAGCGAGAGCTCGGGTTTTACTGCAGCGCTCATTAGAGCTCGAGCGGAAAGCTGCCAAGGAAAATGCACATGACACGGCTAATAAGGATTTAACGAGCTGCTCCTGTTCGAATTCAGGCCATGAGTCAGGCCTTTCTGATTCCTAAAACAAAGGAAATCTGGATGAGTATGAGAGAGTACAGTAAAAGTACAGCTTTTCCAGCTTTCTATTAGATAACCTTTTCCTCTATTAAAGACGGTCACTTTTTTTCCTGTGACTTCCCTGCTACAGTCGTTCCTTCTCCAGCCTGTTTTTACCTCACAAAATAATAAAAACAAACCGAAAGTGCTTTTCAGAAGCGTAAACTCCTCTGTTCTGAAGTTACTGCTTTACCGCTGACACTGGAGACTCCTTCCAAAACTGTTAAATAAACACATTTCTCCTTACAGAAAACTTCACCACATCAACGATTACACAGGCTTTTAAAATCTGTTTATTATTAGTGCTGCGTCCGTCGTACGAGTCCCTGTGAATGAGCTGTTACTACAGAAACGATAACGTATTAGAACAAGCGCTTTAAAATAAACGTATAGTCAAAGAAGATTAATCAACACCTTCTGGCCAATCAGAGTCCAGAATTCAACAGCACTGTGGTGTAAGTTCTATATTTAAATTGACTTTTACTGAATACTTACGTAAGTTATTTTAAAAAAACGTACTGAAATTAATTAAACTGGCGATTTTTAAAGGTCGTCCAACTCGTCAAAGCAGGAAGATAAATGTTAATAAAACGAATTTACAACATTAGTTTAAAATAGTATAAATATTAGCATATTACATCATCACCAATCTTTTGCATCAGTCTGCTATGTTCATATTTACCGCTACTTAAAGCAAGCTAGCTAAGCTGTTTACTGGACTGGAGTTCTCCATGAAGAAGCCCCGCCCACCTTCACTTCGATTGGTTTATAAAAAGATGATGCAATAAAGCCATGAAGCTAAATCACCACGCTGAACATTCTCATGCTGAATGAAGCGAGGTGCTCACCCTTGAAGTTAGGGCGGATTCTCGGGTCGTAGCTGACCAGGAGACGGTTTAGGATGTTGCTCGTGGAGTTAGCAGGAACCCGGGCGAGGTCTTCTGAGGAGAGCTGCCTGCAGATCACAAATTATTCATCGGGTTTAATTAAAAAACACGGTCATCTCTCTGTAGCACATGGTACTGTGCAAAAGTCTTAGGCACATGTGAAGAAAAGCTGAAAAGCAAAGATACCTTCAAAAATAATGCAATTAAGCATTTTCTAAGTAAAAAAATACTATAATTACGCAATATCACACGAGCTAGAGTGCAGTTATACTGAATATCGTTAGCGTAGATACTCACAGCTAATCACAGCTAATCACAGCTAATCATAGCTAATCACAGTTACAGTTATTCAGTATAACCTCACGATTGTGAGAGCCATATTGCTTTTATGCAACAGTTCTATAAACAAGAAATTAATTTCGAGTAAGTGACATTTCGGACACAATATGGCCAAATGTTCTGTTTATTTTTTGCTCCGCTAGCGGAAATAGATTTATAGCACGTCAGCTGGCTGCCTAGCTAGCTCATATTGACTGGTACATTCCCATTAAAGGTGCTTTTGATAAAAACTGGCATCCTTTTCATCTTCATCTGATGAGCTTTCATATTTTAAGCCAAAAGTTATATTTCTGCCATGTCCGCTGATGATGTCGCTAACGCTACTGTAGTAATTCACAGTGAAACGTCCCCAGTACAGGAAATATAAGCACTTTTGGAATGTTGCTCGACCAATCAGATTGGCGGATCAGAGCTAACTGTTGTATAACGAGCAGTAAACGGAAATAAATTCAACAAAGGCAGTGTTTGGTGTGATTTTTATTGGTTGGTTGCTTTTTAAAAATGCATCAGTGGCCTCAGGTTCACTTTGCGCAGGTTTATAATGATTTTTTTTTGTACTGATTCAGAAGTCAAAAAATAAACAACTAAGACAAAATTATAAAATTATAAAAATATCCTAAGTCTTTTACACAGAACTGTACATCAGGACGCATGCACTTACGAAAAAATAAAAGAGGCCTTTTTGTAAAACACGACAAATTCATGACCGTGCAATTTGTAGTAAAAATGACATAGCTAGCTACAGCATGTAACAAAATCATCAGTTTTATAAAACGTCTTCTCACTAAAAATGAAATGTTTTAACTATTAACACCACAAAGCAGTTGTTTACCCAATAAAACCTAAAAAAAATATATTCTAGAGTAAAATCGCTTGTTTATAAATTAAGGGTGTTAATTACATGCGACAAATTTGTGACGTTGTACAATCTGTAGTATAAACTACTTCACTAGCTACAAAACGTGTGTAATCAGGTGTCTTGCTAAAAATGAACTGTTCAAAAATTCTGGAAAAGTGAAATCACTTGTATAAATTGTCTGTATAGTGCATTAATATTATATTTTATTAATATCTGCATAAAGATCTCAACATCTCACACTGACACTGGAGACTCCTTCCATAAACGTCTTCACAGAAATTTCAGTTTGTCGCTAATCTTAAAAACCCATGAGAAAGCTATTTCAGGACTTCTCTCTCACATCGATATCTTAATACGTCATTTATTTTCTTTCCTTTATAAAGTAAAAATCTTCTCGTTGTGGTTTGCAGTAAAAGAGGCTGCGCTCATATAAACTCTGGACACTGTACTGTGACGGAGCTGCGTGAGAAATGGACACTTACGATGGGCAGTAGACCTGTTTGCCCTTCTTCTTGCCCTTCTTCGCTGATTTTTCTTTGGCGAATCCTCCGTCTATCCACAGAGCGAGGACACAGAGCAGCAGAAGCAGCTTCAGGAGCTTCATTTCTCCGACAGCCTGAGAGGAACAGCAGCAAAACGCAATCACATGTTTATTATTTCGTGTTTATATCTCTCACAGAAGCAGCAGACAGAAGGTAATCCCTCTCCGAGTCCGCTCTGAGACGCTGAGCATCGACGGCTTTGAGTTTCTAAACGTGACTCTGTCCATCATGTCGAGTCACTTTGACCCGGTCCTCCATTTTTAGCTTTACTTTATCCTGAAAAAAAATTATCATCATATTTCAAATTTCAAGCAAACATTTAGAGTATTAAAAACAATGCTAAACAGAAATCACATAATATTATCATTTAGCTGTTCTGTTGTACAATGTTTTTAACAAATTTATCCTTTTTTTGTAGAGTCAGCTGATGTGATAATAATCGATTATTATTATTTTTGTTGTTATTTTTCTACATAAACAATAATGTAGTTAAAACTGAGATGTTTAATGCCTGACAGATGATATTGTGTCTTGATTGAAGTCTACAGAAAAACAAGAGACGTAACTAATATCATAAAATGTTCTTTTAAATATTATAGAATGTGAGATATAGTTAAATCGTTTAGAAGAAAATATTATTAGCATTGGTTTTGTAGTAAAACATGCATACACATATGCACATAAGAATTATATTAATATACAGTAGGTTCATGCAACTAAGTGCACTTTCATACACCATAAGAGATGAGGGTGGATGAGAGAGGGATAAAAGAGAGAGAGATAAAAGAGAGAGAGCAAGAGAGAGAGAGAGAGAGAGAGAGAGCTAGCATCTGCAGCTAAACTCAGTTCTTTTTACTTTTTTTTTCTCAATATCACACCATATGAAAGCTAAGACTTTATTTCATCAGAAACCAAGAAAACATTAAAAACAACATAATGAGGTTTTTTTTCTTTAAATATAATCTGGTTGCTATAGAAACAGCCATTGTGACTTTTCCAGAGTTATTTTCCAGTCAGAAACAATCAAGCAATTAGATGTAACACTAAAGTTTTTTTTTTGTTGTTGTTGAAAATGAAAAATAAATCAGGAGAGAACGAAATCCTTTAAAACACAATGTTCCCGAGCTGCTGTGAGTCTGACCAGTCTGTAATTCGGAAATTTTTACGTCACACACCGGCTCAGATACGCTAAACACCATCACGCTCCTTCTAAAACAAGGCCAGCTACACGGTGACTGGCAGGAGCCACAGCCAATCACAAGACAGAGTCAGGACCTGCAGAGTTTTCCTATGATTCTTGCTGAACAGGTAACAGGTATTTACTGTAAATTGACAGGAAGCTAGTGAATGTATAATCCGCCAATTTATTCTCATTGGAGCATTTGTATCATTAGCTAGTTGCTACCCAGTTTTAGCTAGTCAGCTAATGGCTAAGTTCTGTATATTTTTCGCATTTCAAACTTGGATAAAGTGGGCGACAGCAAGTCGACACTTCTGTTCGTTCTTGGTGTGTGTATTTTTAACAGATCTACAGTACGTCTGTTTACTGTTGTTTATTTACTGTTGGCCACCTGAAAGCGTGAACAGTAGTGAAAGTTAGATAAATTCTTACAAAATAAAAAAATATGCAAATAAAATACGCTACAAATGAAATGCACTTTTCCCGATGTCGTGCCACGCAAAGCTCATTTAGCCAAACGTTCAAGAAACACAAAATGTTCAGACCTTCAGAAGGGGAATAAAAGTGACCTTTAAATATATAAATATATCATAAAAAATGTGTGACGCTTGTTCTGACAGCCGTAATGACATTATTTTTTTCATATTGGATGAAAATTGCTATGTTTATAAGTTTTTAAGGTTTACAAGTTTTTATAGCAATTAGGTGTTGATTAATTTTCTATAACAGCGGCTCTGAAAGTAGTTTCAGCTGTAATACAAATCACAGGTTTATATTAATGCGCTATTGTTTCTATAGTAACAGCTCATTCACAGGGACTCGTACAGCGGACGCTCCACATAAACAGATTAAAGAACGTGTGTAATCGTTGATATTTTGTGCAGAGATGTTTATTTAACATTTATGGAAGGAGTCTCCAGTGTCAGAGGTAAAGCTTTTACACTTTTTGCGGTTTCTCTGTAACATGACTAGCTGCTTGTGAGTAAACGACTGTTGATAGCTGCTATAACGCAAGTGAGATAAGGAACTAATTTGTTTCACGGACATTAAATGTAACTATAAACAGATAAAAAGTATGAGTGTTGGAAAATCACTGTGGTATAAGAGGAATAAAACACTTCAGGACGTGCTGTTATACAGTAACCAACGCAGTGTGATTATTTTGTATTACAGTGTTGTGTTTTATTCCTTACATAAGAAATCACATCGCAGAACCACATCATGAGGTTCCTGCAGGTTCCTACAGGTTCCTGCAGGTTCTACTCAAACCTGTGTTATAATAAAGCGTACTGCTCGTGCGTTTCCGGTTCCAGCCACCGGATCACACACTGTTTAACCCGACCCGCTACACACACGCTGATACCTGAGGTCACATGACCAGGATTCATCACACTCATGATGTTCTGCACTTCTTCTTTTTTGCGAGTATCGCATCCATCCAGGTGAGAAGATCAAAACCAGATCTGCAGGAGAATCTGCACACACCTTTGTCCGAGCTCCAGACGGAGGGATTAGCGTGAGGAATCCCCCTGTGAGGATGAGTGCCAGAATCTCTCCATCGTCTAGACTCTCTCCTCCTCCACCACATCCATCGTTATTTTAACAGAAATGGGCCAGCGTCCATGTTCTCTCGCTCTCTCTCTCTCTCTCTCGCTCCCTCTCTCTCTCTCTCTTTCTCTCTCTCTCTCTCTCTCTCTCGCTCTCTCTCTCTCTCTCTCTCGCTCTCTCTCTCGCTCTCTCGCTCTCTCTCTCGCTCCATCCCACGAGTTCTCCTCTCACCGGGACTTCTCTTTAATAACTTCCCTTCTTTCTCTCCCACCTTCTTGCTGAGATCTTCCTGAATCAGCAGTGTGAGCCAACACACACACACACACACACACACTTTTTCTTGGCTGCCTGCCCTTAATTAGCCCATTTACATTCACGTACGAGAACCTCGGCGGTGATTTACATCCCAACATTTAACTCCTGTAACTGGATCGAGGAACCATTTACAATCCAGACTAATAGTGGGATACGACATGACTCGTGTGTGTGTGTGTGTGTGTGTATGTGTGTGTCTTATATGGGGTTAGAATTGTTTCATATTTCCAAATAAATAGATTAAAATTTACAAATGTAGAGAGATTCACAAAAATTAAACAAACTCACAAATAAATACAATGAGATCCACAAATATATGTTAGGAGTTTCACAAAAATGAATTAAATTCACAAATAAATAAAATGAGATTTGCAAATAAAAAAAACTATTTACAAATATGTTTTTATGTCACAAACACGCTTCCTGTGTATTTGTGGATTTTGAAACATGCACACAAATCAGTTGACTCCACCCACCGTCTACTCTAGCCAATCGGATAAAGGCCACATTGCGCTGACCAATCGTAGCACGTTCTCGCTCCAACCAATCACATTTTGTTTTACAATCAGGGTGGGAACAGAGTCATATTGCACCGAACGTGTGTATTATAAACGCTCTCCAACGTGGCCGATCAGGAGGAATCACGACAGGTGAGTGATTCTAACCCTCTAACACCATCATGTAACATCTAAAAGAAAATGAGCAACTTTATGGGTCAGAAATTCTTTATTTTCCGTTTGATAAATCATCAATGTTCACTACAGCAAACTCTATCATCACTGGTTCCTGGTCTGCAGAAAGGTCCCAGAGCAGGAACTATAAAGGTTCCTAGAACTATAGACCAGGAACTGGAACCAGTCTTGGTTTATTTCCTGTAGAAGCACCTATGTGTATGTGTATGTACATTTTTTGGAAGTTCTTCAGTTATCCCTTTCTTTTAAAGTTTGGAAGAACCTCTAATTATCCACAGAGCAAGAAGCTCTTGGTATGTGTACTTCAAGGGTTCTTCAAGGGTTCTTCGGATAATTAAGTGTTCTAAAAATGAATTCTTCTTGGAACTCATTCTGAGAGGGAAACACTCTGTTGGAGAGTTCTACATAAAACCTTTAAATACCTTTTTAAAATACTTTTCCTTTCTCTTTAGATTATGGTATATACGGTGTAGATGGTATATGTGTATATATTATGTGTATATGCTGTATATGAGATAGATATGTGTAAGCAGTGCTAAGCAGGATACGGCGTATATGCGGTATATCAGTGTACGTTATGGTATACGTGGCGTATATGTGGTAGGCGGTATGTGGCATATATGCTGTATATCTGCGTACGTTATGGTATACGTGGCGTATATGTGGTATGTGGCGTATATGCGGTATATCAGTGTACGTTATGGTATACGTGGCGTATATGTGGTAGGCGGTATGTGGCATATATGCTGTATATCTGCGTACGTTATGGTATACGTGGCGTATATGTGGTATGTGGCGTATATGCGGTATATCAGTGTACGTTATGGTATACGTGGCGTATATGTGGTAGGCGGTATGTGGCGTATATGCGGTATATCTGCGTACGTTATGGTATACGTGGCGTATATGTGGTAGGAGGTATACGGCGTATATGCTGTAAATCTGCGTACGTTATGGTATACGTGGCGTATATGTGGTAGGTGCTATGTGGAGTATATGCGGTATATCAGTGTACGTTATGGTATACGTGGCGTATATGTGGTAGGCGGTATGTGGCGTATATGCGGTATATCTGCGTATGTTATGGTATACGTGGCGTGTATGTGGTATGTGGCGTATATGCGGCATATCAGCGTACGTTATGGTATACGCGGCATATATGTGGTAGGCGGTATGTGGCGTATATGCGGTATATCAGTGTACGTTATGGTATACGTGGCGTATATGTGGTAGGCGGTATGTGGCGTATATGCGGTATATCAGTGTACGTTATGGTATACGTGGCGTATATGTGGTAGGCGGTATGTGGCGTATATGCGGTATATCTGCGTACGTTATGGTATACGTGGCGTATATGTGGTAGGCGGTATGTGGCGTATATGCGGCATATCAGCGTACGTTATGGTATACGTGGCGTATATGTGGTAGGCGGTATGTGGCGTATATGCGGTATATCAGTGTACGTTATGGTATACGTGGCGTATATGTGGTAGGCGGTATGTGGCGTATATGCGGTATATCTGCGTACGTTATGGTATACGTGGCATATATGTGGTAGGCGGTATGTGGCGTATATGCGGTATATCAGTGTACGTTATGGTATACGTGGCGTATATGTGGTAGGCGGTATGTGGCGTATATGCGGTATATCAGTGTACGTTATGGTATACGTGGCGTATATGTGGTAGGAGGTATACGGCGTATATGCTGTAAATCTGCATACGTTATGGTATACGTGGCGTATATGTGGTAGGTGCTATGTGGAGTATATGCGGTATATCAGTGTACGTTATGGTATACGTGGCGTATATGTGGTAGGAGGTATGTGGCGTATATGCGGTATATCTGCGTACGTTATGGTATACGTGGCGTATATGTGGTATGTGGCGTATATGCGGTATATCAGTGTACGTTATGGTATACGTGGCGTATATGCGGTATATCTGCGTACGTTATGGTATACGTGGCGTATATGTGGTAGGAGGTATACGGCATATATGCGGTATATCAGTGTACATTATGGTATACGTGGCGTATATGTGGTAGGAGGTATACGGCATATATGCGGTATATCAGTGTACGTTATGGTATACGTGGCGTATATGTGGTAGGCGGTATGTGGCGTATATGCGGTATATCTGCGTACGTTATGGTATACGTGGCGTATATGTGGTAGGCGGTATGTGGCGTATATGCGGTATATCTGCGTACGTTATGGTATACGTGGCGTATATGTGGTATGTGGCGTATATGCGGTATATCTGCGTACGTTATGGTATACGTGGCGTATATGTGGTATATCTGCGTACGTTATGGTATACGTGGCGTATATGTGGTAGGCGGTATGTGGCGTATATGCGGTATATCTGCGTACGTTATGGTATACGTGGCGTATATGTGGTAGGCGGTATGTGGCGTATATGCGGTATATCTGCGTACGTTATGGTATACGTGGCGTATATGTGGTATGTGGCGTATATGCGGTATATCAGTGTACGTTATGGTATACGTGGCGTATATGCGGTATATCTGCGTACGTTATGGTATACGTGGCGTATATGTGGTAGGAGGTATACGGCATATATGCGGTATATCAGTGTACATTATGGTATACGTGGCGTATATGTGGTAGGCGGTATGTGGCGTATATGCGGTATATCAGTGTACGTTATGGTATACGTGGCGTATATGTGGTAGGCGGTATGTGGCGTATATGCGGTATATCTGCGTACGTTATGGTATACGTGGCGTATATGTGGTAGGCGGTATGTGGCGTATATGCAGTATATCTGCGTACGTTATGGTATACGTGGCGTATATGTGGTAGGTGGTATGTGGCATATATGCGGTATATCTGCGTACGTTATGGTATACGTGGCGTATATGTGGTATGTGGCGTATATGCGGTATATCAGTGTACGTTATGGTATACGTGGCGTATATGTGGTAGGCGGTATGTGGCGTATATGCGGTATATCTGCGTACGTTATGGTATACGTGGCGTATATGTGGTATGTGGCGTATATGCGGTATATCAGTGTACGTTATGGTATACGTGGCGTATATGCGGTATATCAGTGTACGTTATGGTATACGTGGCGTATATGTGGTAGGAGGTATACGGCGTATATGCGGTATATCAGTGTACGTTATGGTATACGTGGCGTATATGTGGTAGGTGGTATGTGGCGTATATGCGGTATATCTGCGTACGTTATGGTATACGTGGCGTATATGTGGTATGTGGCGTATATGCGGTATATCAGTGTACGTTATGGTATACGTGGCGTATATGCGGTATATCAGTGTACGTTATGGTATACGTGGCGTATATGTGGTAGGAGGTATACGGCGTATATGCGGTATATCTGCGTACGTTATGGTATACGTGGCGTATATGTGGTATGTGGCGTATATGCGGTATATCAGTGTACGTTATGGTATACGTGGCGTATATGCGGTATATCAGTGTACGTTATGGTATACGTGGCGTATATGTGGTAGGAGGTATACGGCGTATATGCGGTATATCAGTGTACGTTATGGTATACGTGGCGTATATGTGGTAGGTGGTATGTGGCGTATATGCGGTATATCTGCGTACGTTATGGTATACGTGGCGTATATGTGGTATGTGGCGTATATGCGGTATATCAGTGTACGTTATGGTATACGTGGCGTATATGCGGTATATCAGTGTACGTTATGGTATACGTGGCGTATATGTGGTAGGAGGTATACGGCGTATATGCGGTATATCTGCGTACGTTATGGTATACGTGGCGTATATGTGGTATGTGGCGTATATGCGGTATATCAGTGTACGTTATGGTATACGTGGCGTATATGTGGTAGGCGGTATGTGGCGTATATGTGGTATGTGGCGTATATGCGGTATATCAGTGTACGTTATGGTATACGTGGCGTATATGTGGTAGGAGGTATACGGCGTATATGCGGTATATCAGTGTACGTTATGGTATACGTGGCGTATATGTGGTAGGCGGTATGTGGCGTATATGCGGTATATCTGCGTACGTTATGGTATACGTGGCGTATATGTGGTAGGCGGTATGTGGCGTATATGCGGTATATCAGTGTACGTTATGGTATACGTGGCGTATATGCGGTATATCAGTGTACGTTATGGTATACGTGGCGTATATGTGGTAGGAGGTATACAGCGTATATGTGGTATATCAGTGTACGTTATGGTATACGTGGCGTATATGTGGTAGGCGGTATGTGGCGTATATGCGGTATATCTGCGTACGTTAAGTCAGCTGTGTGTTGTGTTTTTCCGCTTCATGCACTTCATTGCTCAGTGTGGTAGTAAAGCCAAAGACGTGACATGAATGTTAACATGTTATTGATCATCACGGCTCCATTAGTTTCACACACACACATGCAAACACACACAAGCACACACACACACACAGTTACACACTGATAATGTCACACACATCGCTATTCTAATCACATTTAAACCCCAAATACACACAGCTTACTGTTTACCAAGCATGACATGGAGATAAACATGAACATAAACATGACTGTGGAAGCGTTTATAATCCTGATTAACGATGGATAGCAGAGAAAAGGCAGGAAAAAGTGTGTAAAAGCCGAAGAAACATGGGAAATAAACAACAACAAGAAATTAACTGAAAAAAGTACATTTGATACGTGTGGTTTTGTACTCATGTTAGGATAAATAAAATATAATAAACAAAAAGTGCATGAAAAGCCTAAGAAACACAGGATTAACACTCGAGTGACCTTCACTGCACTGAATCTGAGTGTGGTTTTGCTGATTAGTGCAATTTCACCACATGTAACACACACACACACACACACACACCTACAGTCAAGGGAGCTGAGACAGCCAGATCATTCATTTATTACTGATTGATTCATTATTTAACTGGACTTTAAGTGACAGTGGCAAAAAAAAGGCATTATCACTGTGTGTTTGTGTGTGTGTGTGTGTGTGTGTGTGTGTGTGTGTGTGTGTGTGTGTGCGCGCGTGCACTCAGGCATCACATCCATTGCAATGTCAGCCTCAGCCTGGAGGAAGCACACAGACACACACACACACACACACCCACACACACACACACACACTTCCTCCCTTAAAAAAAAAGGTGTTTTGAGCGATGCATAAAGGAAAAAAACAACCTGTAGCTGCTGTAAAGTTGAGAAAGAGAAAGAAAGTTAAAAAGAGGAGGAGAAAGAGAGAAAAAGAAAAGAGGATGCTGAGGAGGAAACACATAGCAACAACATCACGCAGCCGCATCCTCCATGACGACGGCAGGATGGGGGAGGGGCGGGAGGGATGCTGCACACACACACACACACACATCACACACACATGACAACATGAACACATTTACAACACACACTCAATACACACTGCTGACTGCTGAACCCTGCTGTACTCACCATGGCGCGCGCGCGAGGTGCTCTGTTGGTTCTGGTTCTGGTTCTGGTTCTGGTGTAAATGATGATTTAGTCCTGATTCATGATTAAAACTCGCTCCGTTTCCGCTTTTCTTCGCGCCTTAATTCAGCACAGCCTCGAGCTCTTCACGTCTTTACACGCGTTTCCGGTTACATTTCCACCCCGTGCGTCTCTCTCGGTCCGCGCGCTCTGTGTCGCTGTTATCGCTAAACGGATGCGGGTTTGTGCGTGAATGAAGCACCGCTGTCCGGCCGCAACAGGGCGAACAAGATGGAGGCGTGTGCGCATGCGCAGTGGGAGGGCCGCGGAAACAGCTGGAACGCGCAGTCTAATAATAATAATAATAATAATCATAATAATAATAATAATAATAACACTCCGCACAAACAATTAATATTAATTATATAATGCATGTAAAATATTATTAATATTATTATACAATATATATATATATATATATATATATATATATATATATATATATATATATAATATATATATATATATATATATATATATAAACCTTATGCAAAAGTAAATAATTAAATAATTAAATAAATAAATAAATGTAAAATATATAATATAATTTATCCTTTTATTGTGATGTAGGAATGTGTGTATGAACTGAGTAAAAATATAATTATAAAAAATATATATTAGGCAAAAGTAAATAAACATAAACTAATAAATAAATAAATAAATACAAGTAAATTATTCAGCAATTAAATATGCAATAATATGATTTAGATTAATATACAGTTGTATGTTGTTTGTTTGTTTGTTTGTTTGTCAATTTTATGTTTGAATTGTAATCATTAATATTTTTTGTTTTTTCTAAGAGTGTGTATTAGTAAGTGTGAAATATAAACTAATTAACCGCTCGTTATTTCCTTGTTAATATCTAAAACCTGCCAGGAATTTAACATTTATCTCGTTGGTAAAAGAACCAACCCAAGAACCCTTAATGGTTCCAAATGTTCTAAGGGTGAACACTGATGTTCCAAGATCAAGATCTGACTAGAGTGATGAAATCTAAGAAAGTTCTCAATGTCTTGGACCCTGATTCCAGTTCATTCCAAAATGTTCCTCAAAGGTTAGAGTTAAGGGTTCTTAACTCCTCAGAAGGGGTTCTACAAGGGGATCCATGTGATAGGCTGGGTTCTCCATTCTCCACTCCATTTAAGGATTTCTCCAAAGGGAGAAAGGGTTCTTTAAGGGTTCTTAGCCTCCTTAAAGGGTTCTTCTTCTGCTTCTGTAGGGTTCTACGTAGAGAGACTACCCCTCAAGGGTTCTAAATGTTCTAATGGTGTAGATTGATTTGCCAGTTTCTTAGGACTACACTGATAAACACTGTCTAAGAACGTTCTCAATATCTTGGATCCTGATTCCACGTGAACTGAAGATCTGAGCTAGAATGCATCATATTCCTGTTAGAAAAAAAAGGTTCCTCAAAGGTTCTTCTGATAGTCAAACAGAGCCTTGTTAGGAGATTCTTCTTGGATCCCTATCTGATAGATAGGGTTCTACAGTGGAACTTCTCCAGAGTGAGAACGGGTTCTTTAAGTTTTTGTTTTGACAATTAATGGTTCTTAGTCTCCTAAAATTGCCTGCTCATAGGGAAGCACTGTTCTAGGGTTCTACATAGAGAGATAACTAAAGAAGAACCCTTAAGAGTTCTAATGGTTCTAATGGTGTATACTGATTTGTCATGTATTAGGACTAGATTAATGGATGTCCTCTAAGAAAGTTCTCAGCCTCTTCCAGGAGAACTCAAGATGTGAGATGGAGCGCACCATATTCTTAGAATAAAGGGTTCCTCAAAGGCTCTTTTGATAGTCAAGGGTTCTTAGCCTTGTTAGAGGGTTCTACGTGCATCCCTGTCTGATAGGTAGGGTTCTACATTGAAATGTTAGGGAGTTCTCTACAAGGTTTGTTGGATCATTAAGGGTTCTTACCCTCCTAAAACTTCTGCTTTCTGGTAGTGAAACACTCTATTTTAGGGTTCTTCATCGAGGGACAACTGAAGAACCCTTAAGGGCTCTAAATTTACTTAGAATGTACATAGTTCTGCTAATTTATTAGGACAAGATTGATAAATTTTCTCAAAAATACAGGTCATCTTGGACTCTGATTCTCGGTTCCTCAAAGGATTTTTTTATTGTTAAGGGTTCTTGTCTTCCTTAAAGGGTTCTAGTTGGATTTCTCTATGATAGGGGAGGTTCTATATAGATAATTTTAAGATTTCTCCAGAGAAAAACCTGAAGAACCCTTTAGGGTTCCAGATTTAACCGAGTGATTCACTGTTTAATGCACTGTTTTGGCCATCGTGTTGTGAATTGCTATAGATTAGTGGTCGAGTGATGCAGCCTCTGAGGTAGAGATTACCCACAATGCACTCTGATGTCAGTAGGGAATAGTGTGTAATAGTAATGACACCATGTCTGATGACCTTGATAGATGACAGAGAGATGTTTAAATACTATTTAATTATGAGTCAGTGGTTTTTGCATTTTGTTTATCAGTTTTTTTGTCTTTTTTTTTTTTTACCCAAAGTATGATGTGCTCTCTGTATCGGCTCTTAAAACAAAATGTCAAACTCAGCTTGGAAATTGTTCCTGACTTTTCAAAAAGCTCAAAGAATGAAAAGCAAAACCGCTTTTAAAAACAGAGCCGTTCCCAAAATCTCCAAAGCGCCGTGGAACTTCGCTCCAAACACCTCCAGCTCTGTTCACGTGTCATTTTATACATCGTTGTACGTTTGTGGCGAGTTGGGGTTCCGCTTCGCAGGGGTCTGACTGCTCCGACAACACACATACGCAAAATCCATCAGTGACCTGCGCCAAATGAATTAATCTCCTGCCTCAGAGCTGCAGCCTCCTAATGAAGCCCTGAACAGCACCGAACAAAGGCGGCCTTGTTTGGAGAAATCGTTCAGCGCTTGGCAGGAAGCCACCGAGCCGCTCAACGACGGAGAGCCGAGCCAGAGATGTGTCAGTGCGCTCGGGCTCCATATAATACCGTATTATATCAGGCATGCAAGCGCTGCTCTGCTATCGGTCTCCACGCGGCCCTGTGTCGACACGCCGGCCCTTCAGGAGGAAAATAAAATCAGTAACAGGGCGTGAGCATTCCACTTTGTTCTTTCTCCTCTAAGTGGATTACAGGGCTGTGGTGATATATCTGTATGACGATATACGCTGGATAAAGAAATCTCATCTCAAGTATCTTGAGAAATGACACTTCATCAAAGAGAAGAGGTCCGTTTGCACGTGAGAGGGAGGATAAAAGTTCAGTATTTCCTGAGTCGACGTCTCTATAGCTATAACTCTTCAGTAAATTTTAAATCTAAATATATTTGAGTAATAAAATAAATCAGAGTGTGTATGTAAGATAGATCAGTATTGTTTAATCATAATAATCACACTGTACATAAGTTGCCAGGTTACTAGATGTTGCAACAGTTATAATATTTATCTCACAGCGCTTGTACAGTCACTCCATACGCTCTATATAAATGGATTAAAGAAAGCGTTCATATGGTGAAGTTTTCTGTAAGGAGAGGTTTATTTAACATTTCTGGAAGGAGTCTCCAGTGTCAGCGCTTTGTAACAGTCAGAGGTAAAGCTGTAACTTTAGGTTTTTCGACATCTTCAGGACAGAGGAGTTTTCGCTTCTTTGCGGTTTCTCTGTAACACGACAAGCTGCGTTTTTTTGTCTTATTAACTTCAAGAGAGAGAGACAAAAGAGAAACCGGTGAAGGAACGAGTGATTATAGCTGCTATAACGTAAGTGAGAACAGGAACTAACTTGTTTCACTGACATTAAATGTAACTATAACAGATAAAAAGTACGACGTGTCGTTGTTGTTCATAACAACGTAATCCTAAATGTAAAACAGAGAATAAAAAGAAACAGGGAGGAGTTTTCTCCTGTGAAATTCGTTATAAAAGCAGCTCATGTTTTTTTTTTTTTTTTTAAATTTCACGATGTCTACAAAGTGGCACTGTTCCAAACCCAGCTCCATCCTGGCAGCTAGAATTGACTAAAAGCCGATTTGAAAGTGTTTAGCGCGAGCGTCGGAGTGCTGCGATTGACCGGTGGTCTATTAAGGAGATGGCGAGTTGGACGCATCTGATTTAGTATCAAAACTGCTGTCATGGCTATCGACTGCTCGCTGCTGCTCCTGCCAAGAGTCTCGTTTAAAGAGCACTTATCCCGCTGCGTCTCCCTCCTCCCAGGCTTTATGGAGGGGTTATTAGATCAAATCAGGATTTTCCAATGGATCTCATATCCAGAGCAGCCGCATCGGTAATGAAATTAGGTCCTCTAATGATGATCGCCACTTAAGGAGCGTTTCTCTCTGAGGAGCCGCCTGATGAATGGAACCAGATTGAGATTTCTTTTCACGTTCTTTTCATGTAGAAGGAAAGATAAATAAATAAGACACAAAACTCAGAGTATGACTTAGCCTAGAAATTAAAATATATTAAATAATGTCAGTCGAGAATAAAAATCAGCTTTTATGTAGTTTTATATTCGCTTCTACTTTTCTGGGAAGGAGTCATGGATGTTATGCTTTCAGACCCAGACTTTATTTTTAAATCAAATTTCTCAGACCACTAACCATTGAAAAATATATCTGATTTGGACATCTGATTACTTCTGTGAAAAAGCCAGAAACAATCAGACACAAAGTGTGTAGTCTTTTTATTTGGGATGTGCTACAGATTACATATTAAGCACTGTATTTTTACACTAATTCACTATCTAGTATCACTAAACATCAGCGGTGCATTGTAAGTCATAAACTCTGTAATAGCTGAAAATACCACAAGAATGGACCCTTTATGCTGAATACAGCACTGGATACACTCGCCTTCCACTTTATTAGGAACACCTGTACCCCTGCTCGTTTGCACAATAATCCAAATCAGCCAATCACGTGGCAGCAGCACAATTGCATCAAATCATGCAGAAACATCAGACATGAGAATGAGGAAGAAACCTCAGTGATCTCAGTTGGTGTCAGATGGACTGGTTTGAGCATTTTTCAGAAACTGCTGGGATTTTCACACACAACACTCTGTAGATTACACAAAGTTCCATGGCTTGTTGATGAGAAAGGTCAGAGGAGAACAGATTTCATGGTTCCAGCTGACAGGAAGGCTACGGAAACTCAAATAACCGCTCTTTACCACCGTGGTGAGCAGAAAAGCATCTCAGAATGCACAGGATGTTGAGCAGATGGACTACAGCAGCAGATGAGCATCTTTCAAGCTGAATACAGTCTGGATTCGTGCTGCATTCGATGTTGCTGTCGTGAATGCAGCGTAAATACGAGAACTATATGATGAAGGATTCAAAAGTGAACGAGTTGAACATGATGTTTAGGCTGCGAACAGTTCGATATGTACGTGGTATAAAATTAATATTTTATTTTACATCAATACCGTAATATATGCTATAAAGCATCTTAGAGAATTGTGAGAGGACTGATATATCAGAGTGTTTATGTCGTGTCAAAATTACAGTAATAACAAGCTTTTGATTTATTAAAATCATGTCTTTTTATGAATAAACATCTATGCAGAAAAGACACATATTAAAAGTAATATGAAATGTAATATATGTGGTATAGTGTAGTGTAATATAGTTTAGTGTAGTGTATTATATCTTTATATCAATACAATAGTAAAAGGTGTTATGATGTTGTTTTTCCACAGAAATGGCTCATTTTCACATGGAGGCGATGAACAGGTCTCATCCCAGAGCCGCCATTTTGTAAGATCTGTATTTACTTAAGACACGAGACGAATGACTGCAAGCTTCTGATTTTTTAAAATTTGTTATTCAGTGCTGATGTAGTGACGCTGAACAGATCACCTCGAAACTGAAGCTGCATTTTGCAATATTTTTAAAAATTCCCTTTAATCTATTTGCACCTAAAGGTCTTGTTAAGTACAGAACAGTGTGATGTAAACAGAAACATCATTAACACACCTGAAAAGGTCATCACCTTTTCACTTTGATTCCATTCGCACCATCGTGATTGGTGGATTTCTATCAAAAAGCTTTTGGTACTTTGGAAGCAGCCAATCAGGACTCAGGAAGGTCAGTGATGTAACTGTAGAGACGCAGGACACCACCAGGTGTCTCTAGCCTCCAAGCAGAACCACAAATTACACACAAGCGTCCGAAACACACTCGCCTGCCTTGGGGTTAATTTAGGACTCAATTTGAGAAAAACTTTCTAACCTGTGGGGAAAAAAAAAAAAAGTAAGAAATTTTTTCTGCTCGTAAAGAATCGTGAGTTAGTCTCGTTCAAAATATTCACATCTCACGCTTACGCAACTACACTTTCTTAAACGCAAGAAATTCATCCTTGTAACAATTCATTCACTTGTTTGTTTGTTCATTCATTCATTCATTTATTAAAAAACTGATGCAATATAATTTTGGCATTTCTCTTAATTTTAATTGTTTTTTACCTTTGCAAATTAATTTAAAAAAAAATTTGGTATTTTTATTTAAAAAAACCCCAAGATCAATAAAATTATAGTTTATTGCACAATTTACTGCGGCTTTGTAAATGAATCAAAAGTTACAATACGGGATTTTCATGCTAAAAATATCTTTAATAAACTTATTTATTTATTTATTCATTCATTTTTTAATTTTTTTATTCAAAATAATAATATAAAGAATTAGAAAAAAAAGAATAATAATATAAAAATTGAAGAACAAAATCATAATATAAAAATTGCCAAAGTTTTTGCCTTTAAAATTAATAAAAAAATCTGGTATGTTTTATTTTTTAAAAAAGCATGAATAATAAACATCGTATTTATTTATTTGTTTGTTTGTTTAATTGATCAACTGTTTAAAAAATGACTTGAAATTGACTGTGAGTTTTAAATTTAATTAAAAGGTATGATCTGGTAAAAATGACTGAAACTTAAAATGATTTAAAACATGCAGTTTTTACCTTTTGAAACAAATTAAAAACTTGTATTATATGATTTAAAAAAAATCTGTGCTTGTTTATCAAAAGGAAAAAATGTAATAATTATAATTACATCTTTTGCTCATTGCTGTCCTGAGGCAAGAAAATTGCAGCTAATTAGGGAAAAAAAAAACAAAAACTAAATCCCAAATCTGTTGGATTAACTCTGGAAAGAGTTAAGATTTTTGCAGGATGCATTATATATATATTTTTTAAATATTTTACAATATGTGCCATGTTTTTTTTTTAATTCCTAACCATGAAAACAACGTACTCTTCTACTTTTCTCAGCCTAATTAACGAGAAGCCGTGTGTTATTTAGGGATGTCTCGTCGCTGCTCTCTGAGCTCGCAGTACAAGGTGACAGCAGGTTTTTGCTTATGTTGCCTCCACTGTGATGTGGTTTCAGGTTAAACGTTACGTTTTTAGACGAGACGTGAAACAGCGCTACGTTAATGATGACTTCTGAACGTGTGAACGTCCGAACACGCTGAAAAACCCGCCCTGGATTTCATTTCTCTGTTTATAGGAGTGTTTTCTTTTCCTGCAGGACCACCGTGAAAGCTCAGGACATTGTAGTATTCCAGTCATCTGAGGCCCTCTCTCTCTCACACACACACACACACACACACACACACACACACACTGAGACAGACAGACAGACAGAGACAGAGGGATTCCTTCTGGCGGAGGTGCTGACATGACATCTGCTGCGGGTTTTCGGCCGATGGAATGTGATCCTCTCCCACAGACGGCTCGCGTCCAGACTCCGGCGTCAGAGCGCTCGCCGTGCACGGAAAAGTCACGCTTTTTGTTACGCTGTTTTAGCTAAAGCAACGTAACACATCTCAAAGAAGGTCAACGTAACACTGGGGTCACACACACACACACACACACACCTCACTTACAACACCACACTTGGGTCACATAAATCTCTCGGAGCTGAAGTTTTTCCTCGGGAAAAGCACACGGCGTCGTTCCAGCACAACGCTTTCATACAGTGTGTAAGGAATAAAACACTCTGTGTGTTGTGCTGCTTTAGGAAAATAATCAGCGGCGCTGCAGTGTGCTGAAGCGGAGGTACGGATACCTGCCGACAGTTGATTATTTTCCTGTAACAACACACGCAATTTGCTATCGATTACGATTTTTTCTTCACTGATTAAACAACGACATGTTCCACTTTTTATCCATTTATAGTTAATGAAAGAATAAACAGTCGTTCCCTCTTTTTTTTCTCTCTTGAAGTTAATAAGAAAAACAAACACAGCTTGTCATCATTTATTAAAGAGAAACTGCAGAGCGTAAACTCCTCTCTCCTGAAGATGTCAGAAAACGTAAAGTTGCAGCTTTACCTCTGACGCTGGAGACTCCTTCCATAAATGTCAAATAAACACCTCTCTCCTTCTGCGTCCCTGTGAATGAGCTGTTGCTATAGAAACGATAACGTATTAGAACCAGTGCATTCATATAAACCTGCACTACTGTCAGAGCTGCTGTTACAGAAAATTAATCAACACCTTCTGACCAATCAGAATGCAGAACTCAGCAGCGCTGTGGTACAAGAGGAATAAAACAAATAACCACTTCAGGAAGACAGCAGTGACTCCGCTTCATTACACCACTCTGTCACACTGATTACTTTACTATAACAGCACCACACAC